>NW_012115088.1:2540550-2584324 GCF_000951035.1 Colobus angolensis palliatus | reverse complement strand
TCTCTACGAAAAATACAAAATATTAGCCAGGCACGGTGGTGGGTGCCTGTAGCCCCAGCCACTCGGGAGGTTGAGGCAGGAGGATGGCGTGAACCCGGGAGACGGAGCTTGCAGTGAGCCAAGATCACGCCACTGCACTCCAGCCTGAGCAAGACTCCGTCTCAAAAACAAACAAAAAATTGATTCAATTGCTAACATTTTTTAAAAATAGTGGTATTCATATAAAAGTCAATAATTACAGCCTCTCTTCAAACACTTGGAGAAAATTAACACAGGGCCTATCTACCTGAATGAGTTGGAGCTGAAGAAGCCACATGTTCTCTTAATTTTGCCACAGTCACCACTACTCCCTATCATCATGTACACCAAAGCTGAATGTTAATTGTCATGTATTCTAATAGTAATGTTGTTATTTTTTTTAATACAAAGCCCATTTTACTCATTTTTTTTTTTTTTTTCGACTTGGGAATCTCTGTAGCCATAGCCATTTCCATTTCCAGCCATAGTCTTAAGGTTTTGTCAAGGTTCTTTTGACTCATAAATTTTTAATACTGATCATTCCAGAGTTCTAAGTTTTAAAATAGCATTTGATCTTGAAGTGCTTGAGTGAAAATGTACTCCCATGATCAGAGGGGAAAAAAAGCTAAAACAAAAATACTTAAAAATAAACCTAAGAAAATTGGTGCACGTTTTACTTAACTCTTAGTTCCCCAAGGAATCTAAAATTAAGTGAGATATTTACTCTTAGAAGTGATATCTTTTGTTAGAGATGGCTCTGGTAGGCATGTATACAGCTAGTTTTCTCAAGGATTGAAACAATTCCATGTTCTTTATTTAATCTTTTTAAATAAAGTAACTTTTTGGCAATAAATTCTTATTGGTGTATTCATTCCAAGTATCATTTGATTCATGAAGATCTTGGGTTCCTTGTATTGTTTTGGGTAATTGATGTCTCTCTCCTGAATGGTCAGGGATGCACCAAACCCTAGGGAGAAATCAGTTTCAAAAAGAACGAAGATTAGGAAGTGTATGATGTTTATAGTGGGCTGTTTGGAAGCTTTCAAAATTAACCCACCACCTTCCTCCCCGGACATACCTAGAAATACCCACTCAAACATATACAGATGCAGAATGTCTCCTCGGTGGAGTTCAGCTCTGTGGTGAGCATTTATGAGAGGCCAGATGCTTTTCAGTCTCAGTTTCCTCACCCATTAAATCAGGTTAATAATCATATGTGCCTCACAGAGAGGTGGAGATGATTACATGGAGGAAATGATAGTTAGCACTTTGCAAAGTGCTAGCACACAAATAGGGCCCAATAAATGTTATCTGATATTTCTGCCACTGCGGCTATTATCACTATCCACTATTACTACATCCACAGCCATAGTCCCATTACTTCTACTGTGGTAATTATTATTAACACTAGAGAGAACAGAACTAAGGGGTAAGTTAAGGCCCCTTTCTCCTCCTTTCTGTTTCTATATTAACAGTAAATTAATCCAACAGACTCTACTTTCTGGAGAAGTCCTTGATATCAGAACAAGTAATACAATTCAAGGTATTGAGGCAAAAATTCAGCGTTTATTTTTTAACAATTGGATCTTCCACAATGTAGTGGATCTTTTCTGCTCAGGATCCCAGGCTAGCCCCCAGATGTTTGGTACACATGTCAATCTCTCTATTTATACATTTATCTTCCACCCATTGCAGAAATTTGGAGATTCACAAAGAGTAGAAGATACAAAAAGTTTATTGAGGATCAAACTCTAAGGTACTAATAGGGATTGTTGTCTGTGTCTGCAATCCTTGAAAGAACTTAGAGCACAAGGTATTAATAAAAATGTAAGAATGCATGTGAAGTTTGGTCAGACCACAGCTTTAATTTCAATGAGATGTCACAAGAACAAAGCATGGACCAGAAGCACATGAAGCACATGAAGCACAGAAGGCTGGAAGTAAAACGACAACCTGATCTGAAAAGACCTCTACAGAAAAGCCAGGTTCAGAAAAGAAGAAGGAAGCTGCCTTCTTCTGGGTGCTATCATCTCTTTGCAGCACCAATGGAACACTTAAACAAAAATAATTTATAAGACAGGTTTACAAAATGTAAATTAAAATGTATTTATGTATCATATGTCATTATACATGTAAAGAAACTTAATGTCAGATGAAAATAAACTTTAAATGAGGCTCAGAATTATAACAAAGAAATAAAGATATTTCATATATCTCACAATTTTTCAGGTATCATTTCATATAAAATTATGTTTCATGGTGTCAGCTGGTGAAAAACATGACACAAAATGGATTTCTAAATGCAGTTCAGAAGCTTACATGAACATAATTGTAACTTTTTTCTTAAGAGCTCCCTGTTAAATTGCCTTATTTTTAATATTATACAAATATTTATACAGAGATGCCAGTAGACAATTATGTCTCCCATATAATAATACTTCATATTGTGCTAGTCAGGAATTTACGCTGATATCAGATCACTTGACCAACACAGCACAATGAAAGAAAAGGGTAAGTGGGAAGTACAAAGTACATTGTATAGATAATAGTCTCAAGTACATATTTTTCTCTGGCACAGGAAACTGGTCATTTCCCAAATTTACAGTGCAGAACACTATTCCTGTTTTAGTCGTTATTCAAGAATGCAGTTCCCATGAAAAGGAAATGCAAGCAGTGGAGAAGGAAAAGTATTTAATGCTAGAAAACCCAGAGAAATGAATGAGGATCCCAACCTGAAGATCTGTTGCTGCCCGACGGCCACTCCCCTCCTTCATCTCACATTCTGATCTAACTCAACGTGCAATCCATGAGATATAAAAGAAAGATTTATAAACTGGTTTCATAATAAATATTTATTTCAATTAACATGAATTTGTTGTATTCTTTAAACACATTTATTTTGTGTGTTAGTCCATTTCCATACTCCTATGAAGACATACCCAAGACTGGGTAATTTACAAAGAGAAAGAAGTTTAATGGATTCACAGTTCCACATGGCTGGGGAGGCCTCACAATCATGGCAGAAGGCCAAGGAGGAGCAAAGACACATCTTACATGGAGGCAGTCAAGACAGTGTGTGCAGGGGAATTCCCCTTTATAAAACCATCATATCTCAAGAGACTTATGCACTATCACCACAACAGTATGGAAAAGGCATGCCTCCATGATTCTGTCACCTCCCACCGGGTCCCTCCCATGACACATGGGGATTATGTGAGCTACAATTCAAGATGAGGTTTGGGTGGGGACACAGCCAAACTATATCAACTTGTCTCCAACTTTTATATCTCAGAAACTTAGGCACTTACTTTATCTTTTCTTTAAAACTGACTTCTAAAATTGTCCACCATCATCCTTAAAACACATTTGACTGAAAATACATGTCAGTATCCTATGGCCCTTTCTGACTCACCATATTCTCTCCTTCTCTCATGACCAAATATTGTCTTTACCCTCTTCATTCAACATATCACCCCTTCCTTAGTCTGCAATTTGTTTCCTTTCCTTTTCCATTTGACTCATACACTATTCCTAAAATGAATTAGTATAAAGTAACTAAAACGGTTAGTGCTGCGCTGATACGGACAAATATTAATAGATCGATGGCACAGGGACAGTCCAGGAAATATCCTGAGTATGCAGAATTTACTATTTGAAACAGGTAGCACTTCAAATCAGTGGGGAAAGAATGCCCAGGTATTAGGACAGCAGGCAGTCCAGTTTGTAGTCTTTACCAAAATATGACAGAAGTCAGCAACATGAAGTGGTGAAGAGCTTTCTGGAGCCACTCTGCCTA
Source organism: Colobus angolensis palliatus (assembly GCF_000951035.1). Taxonomy (NCBI): domain Eukaryota; kingdom Metazoa; phylum Chordata; class Mammalia; order Primates; family Cercopithecidae; genus Colobus; species Colobus angolensis. The sequence goes on along the minus strand of NW_012115088.1, from coordinate 2,580,510 downwards.
GGTTTGAATCCCAACTCTGCCAACTACTAGATGTGTGACCACATAAGTAACTTTACCTCTCTGAGGCAGAGCTTCCATATTTGTAAGATAAGAGTAATATAGTATCTACTCCTATAGACTTGCTATAAGGATTAAACAAATTAATATATGTAAAGTAACTGAGGGCTAGGCACAGTAGCTCCCACCTGTAATCCCAGCACTTTGGGAGGCTAAGGCAGACAGATCATGAGGTCAGGAAATCGAGACCATCCTGGCTAACACGGTGAAACCCCATCTCTACTAAAAAATACAAAAAATTAGCCAGGCGTGTTGGCAGGCACCTGTAGTCCCAGCTACTTGGGAGGCTGAGGCAGGAGAATGGTGTGAACCCAGGAGGCAGAGCTTTCAGTGAGCTGAGATCATGCCACTGCACTCCAGCCTGGGTGACAGAGCAAGACTCCATCTCAAAAACAAAAACAAAAACAAAAAAGCAACTGGTACATCGAATGTCAATGTCTGTGTTTGCTGTTATTACTATTTTTTTCCTATTTCTTATAACCAAATATCCTTTTTCAATGCTGTTTTCATTAAATAACAGCAAAATTTCTGAAGGAAGACCTTCAAAAAGGAGAACCATCCTTTTTACATCATCCACATAGCAAACTATATCAATGACATTAATAACCAACTAGGAAGAACAAGTATTGTATATGTATAAATATCTAAAACATTTTTAAACTGCTTTTAAGTCATTCATTACGTTTTATTCATAATTTACTTTGTAAAAAATCTATGTAAGTGGTCAAATATCTGAAAGCATTTTCTTACAAATTCAAGAAATATGAAAAAAACTAAATAAGCTCAACTGTGAAAATCTGGGATAACAATTATTATCAATAATCTTTTTATGTTTCAAAAATCAAGAAAAAATAAAATATGAAATATCATAAATACTTCTACATACTTCACGAGTTAAATAGCAGCCAACAAAATGCTACTAATGAGTTCATTTCTATGAATATTGGCTTGCAGCTCCGTTGACAGCTGAATATTCATGAAGCAAGTTAGGTACAAATAAACAAGGAAACTTTTACTTCCACAGGAGAAAAAAAAAAAAAGCTATGATAATTAGCAAATATTTTAAGCACTTTTTTTCTGACCTGGGTTATGAAACTTAACCATCAAAAAAATTTAGTGTCTGTCTATATAGCTTTGTCTATGAGTTTTGTTACATAACCACAAAGATGCAGCAGCCTTGTTCAACTACTGCAAAATCCCAAATACCCCTAACATCAATAGTTTTCTTGTTTCACAGGATCTGAATCACCTCAGGTACTCAATAAGAAACCTTTTGGGGATGTAAATGAAACTTTCCCTAGGCTGGGTGTGATCATTAATCTGGTTTAGGGCAATTATTTGCAGAGTTTAAAGCTTAAACTTGCACATAATATGTAAAAGGTCATGGTAAATTGAAATCTAATCTGAATTAGGTTCAATATTGGGGGTATAGTCTGGACGCCCCAAGAGGCTCAGCAAGTAGACTCCAGGCAACAGTGACAGGATTCACTCTAGGGAGATGGCATATAGTAGCTGGTCACTGGTCTAAAGGTGACCCCGATGGATGCTGCTTGAGGTGGAGTAGGAATAAAAATGGTTGTGAAGAAAGGTTAGTATCTAATAGGATATAATTGACTTCTTCCAAATGCAGTGGGATTTAGGTTTCAGCCCCAGGCCTGATTTAAAAAACTGGAATAAAAATCAAGAGTGAGGATAGAATCTAATTGTATAGAGTGGATGGTCACTGTTGAGACAGGTTAAACTGCATCTCAGTGGGGAAACTGGTGCCTCCCTTCATCCCGGGATACCTAATTTAGGACAGCAAAACTAACTCCAGACCATGCCTGCTAGGGAAGAGGAGGCTCCTCTTACCCTCCAGCTTAGCCAGGGCTGCACCAGGGCAGTGGGGGAGGCTGAGCATACAGGAGCTTAGAGGACCAGCAAACTGCTAATGAGTTGCTCTTTGCAGGTCAACTGTAAACTTGTACATTCTGGTCAAAGAATAACGGTAGGAATTGAATTTTAAAATGCATATTCAACAATATATCCCAAAATCAACTGAGGGTGAGTGTCCCACTGGGAAACTAATGCATATGTCCTGAAATTATCTGTGTATTTTTACCTCTTGTCATTAGACAAAATGGAATAATATCCTCATTGTATGAGACAGTCACTGTGAACCCACTCTATGCAAGGCTCTGTTCTCAGCACTAGGTAAATGACAATGGAAAGGCCAGTTCCTTGCCCTCAGTGAGTGTGCATTCTAGGGGATGGATGTGCAAAAGATGAATAAACCACTAAATGGACAATGCAAGTTCAGATGGTGGTAAGTACTATGAAGAAAAATAAAACAAGTGAATGGAAAGTCTTCTTAGAAGAGGCATCACTTCAGGAGAGACTTTAAGGAAGTGAGAGTACAATGCATGGGAATATCTAAGAAGGATCCATGGACAAATGCACCAACAATTGGAGTGAAGTAGGGGTATGTATGACCCAAAGGAAGGACAGACTGTGTGTGGCAAAAGGGAGAAAAAGAGCCATTTGAGAAGTGGTTGTTAGGTGAGGGCAGGTCATGGAGGGCCTGGGGGATGGCAGTGGAGAGTTCATTTTATTCTCAGTGTGATGGGCAACCATTGAAAGTCTGTAAGCAGAGTTGGTGTGAAGCTCACCCCAGCTACTTCGTGCAGAACTGGCTATGGAGAGGGCCACCTAGGTTTCCATTGAAATAAGACAAGTGAAAGATGATGGAGCTGTGTGTAAGGTGGTGAGGAGCAGTCAGAATCTGCCTATGTTATGAAGTTATTGCTGGCAGGATTTGCTCATGGATTGACTGTGAATTGTGAGAGGAAGAGAGAAATCAAGGTTGCCACCTAAGTTTTTTGCCCGAGCGTCTGCATGAACACCAGTGCCATTTACTGGCATGGGAGAGACCCTGGGGAGAACAGGGTTGAAGGAGACACAGCAACGGATCTTATCAAAGCAATATATAAAGCAACACGACAGATTCAATCAACACAAAAGCAATTTCAATCAATAAGGAATCCCCTCTTATCCAAAGAATCCTTTTCCATTTCTCAAAATTATTTAAAACACCATTTATGGGAGAGCTGCATGGCGATTTCTTCCATTTTCTGTTACTTCATTAAAATCTCCCCTTCTGTGGGCTGAATTAGGAAAGCCATCAAAAAATATTAGCAGGAAATAATGTCAATTGATTTCTTATTATGTTCTATTTAATAAATTAAGAATAAATGAGACGTGGCCATGCTTGGTTTATAATTCTTTTTTATTCCAGTGTGATACAAATAAATGAAAACCTCTCAATGTCAAATGCCCATACCTGAGGGAATATGGATTCAGACATTAATGTATTTTTGGAGATTACAAATATATAAGAAAAATATTAAAAAGTATTTTGAGCAAGAAATTACTTGCATCAATACTAAGCTTATCTAAAGTAAGGAGAAAGTTTCATAGCAGTTGACATGGTCCTTTTATCAGTGCAAAGAAATACAGTTTTGATTTTTCAACAGAGTCAAAGTCAATAAGGATGTGCACAGCTGTGATGTCCATTCATTAAATAGTAAATGAAAGTACACAAGAAAGAATGAACTTGAAATAACTACCCATTGCCAGAAAGTCAGGGAAATCAAGAAAGGCAGAGAGAGAAAAATGAAAGTCACCATTTGAACTTACTTTTTCTATCATAAATAGTCATAGCAAAGATGATAAAGTATTCATTTTTCACCAGCCGTACAAATTATCTCAATTCATGCTTCAGTAATCCTGCGAGGCTAGAAGTAATCTTAGCTTCATTTTAGTAATGGAGAAACTGAGTCTGAAGGAAATTAAGTAGCTTCTCCAAGGTGGAACAGTCAGGAAATGAAGGAGCCTGGATTCAATCCTCACTTGACCCAGCCCCAGCTCTCTCACTGCCAAGCTGCATATATTCCGCCCACTCTTTCCCACAGGTGAGTTAAAACAGTCAGGCCAAACATGATGAAGCCCCATCTCTACTAAAAATACAAAAATTAGCCAGGCGTAGTGGCACATACCTGTAGTCCCAGCTACTTGGTAGGCTGAGGCAGGAGAATCGCTTGAACCAGGGAGTCGGAGGTTGCAGTGAGCCGAGATGGCGCCACTGCATTCCAGCCTGGCAACAGGGTGAGACTGTCTCAAAAACAAAAACAAAACAAAACAAAAGCCAGAAGACCTCCTGTGGAGGCTGAAATAGGAACCAAATTATACTCAGTCAGTTTCTAAATCTGATTTCCAAAGTTTCCATCCCTGCCTTAGAAAAGGATGTCACTCTTTTCACATCTTTTAGCAAAGAAATTCTCTTCTCTTTAACGTTAACTTGGCTGATGGTACTGACTTTTTCCTAACTGAATAAATATCACAGAATTTGAGTAATCTTATATTTCTGCAACAGAATATTGCTCCTAGAAGAAAATTCTCCAGAACTCCTTTCCTCTGATCCTAATTATAGCAAGTAACTTAAGACGACCACATTACAGAACAAGATACAACTGAGCGCCCACTTTGAGTTAACAGGTTCCAGCTGTTACCAGGGCCCAGCTAAAGTCTTCCTGGTCTATAGTACTCAGTAGCTCCACCCAGGAAAGGTGGCCCCAGACCCCTAACCTCCAATGATCTTCTGCTGTCTGAGAAAATTAGATACTGAAAGTCACATTGTTTTAATCAGAAAATACTAAGAAACTATTATACAAGCCAGGCTCAGCAGCATTCACCTATAATCCCAGCTACTCAGGAGGCTGAGGCGGGAGGATCACTTGAGCCCAGGAGTTTAAGTCCAGCCTGGGCAACAAAGCAAGACCTCGCCACCTCGAAAAAAAAAAAAAAAAAAAAAAAAAAACAAAGACACTATTACAGGGAGAAATACAGGGACTTATAAAAGTTTAGGATTTAGTTAGAATAAATCCCAAACCCTGAAACAGTCTTCAGAAATCTTTTTAAAATAATGTGCAAATCAATAGAAGTAGCATAAAAATCTCCTTTGAAAGTGTCCAATGAAGTTAATGATAAAAATTAACTATAATTATTATAGTAAGCACACATCCTCCAGAGAGCTTTCTGTCCCCTGTACAATATTGAAATGCGAGTTCCTCAAACAGCACAACTTCCCTAATATCACAGCTCTAAAGTTCATGATTCAAACAGCCATATAACTTGATTTAATAAGTCTGTAAACTACAGTATCTATACTTTTCTGAAGCTCCTGGGTCAACAAACTCTGTTTTCCACCACATAGTAAGGCATTATAATTTTAAATGCATTAATGACATTTCCCAAACCTCTTAAATTTAGGAAGAACCACACACATTTTGCAGCACATTTTTAAGGAAATGTTGCTCTGAAAAAAAAAATGAATTAAAAAGCAAATAAAATGAATTTGATGATGTAAACATCAACCTAAGAATATCATCTGAATTTTGTAAGTTCCCATATTACAAAAATTACCAATAAGTTCACATACTACAAGGGGTACACTGAACGCTTCTAGTAGGACAAAGAACTACAGGGATAGTCATATTAAGAAAATTAGTATCTTCCAGCCAGGAACAGTGGCTCACATCTTTGGGAGAGCACTTTGTGAGATGGAGGTGGGAGTAATCCCAGCACTTTGGGAGACCGAGGCGGGAGTATCACTTGAGGTTAGGAGTTAAAGACCAGCCTGGCCAACATGGCAAAACACCATCTCTACTAAAACACAAAAATTAGCCAGGTGTGGTGGCACACACCTACAATCCCAGCTACTCGGAAGCTGAGGCATGAGAATCACTTGAACCCAGGAGGTGCAGGATGCAGTGAGCCAAGATCATGCCACTGCATTCCAGCCTAGATGACACAGTGAGACTCCACCTCAAAAAAAAAAAAAAAGTACAAAATTAGTATCTTCTCCATGCACTTTCTTTTTTTCTTTTTTAAGTTTATTTTACATTCAAGGGTACATATGCAGGTTTGTTACATAGGGAAACTTGTGTCACAGGACTTGTTTTATAGATTATTTCATCACCCAGGTACTAAGCCTAGTATTTTTTCTGCCCGTCTCCCACCTCCCACCCTCCACCCTCAAGTAGATCTCAGTGTCTGTTCTTCCCCTCTTTGTGTCCAAGTGTTCTCATCATTTAGCTCCCACTTGTAAGTGAGAACATGCAGTATTCAGTTTTCTGTTCTTGCATTAGTTTGCTAAGGACAATGACCTTCAGCTCCATCCATGTTCCTAAAAAGGACATAATCTCATTCTTTATGGCTGTATAGTATTCCGTGGTATATATGTACTACGTTTTCTTTATCCAGTCTACCATTGATGGGTATTTAGGTTGACTCCATATCTTTGCTATTGTGAATAGTGCTGCAATGAACATACATGTGCATGTATCTTTATGATAGAGTGCTTTATATTCCTTTGGATATATACCCAGCAATCAGATTGCTGGGTTGAACAGTAGCTGTGTTTTTAGCTCTTTGAGGAACTGCTACACTGCCTTTTACAAGGGTTGAACTAATTCACACTCCCACCAACAATGTGTAAGTGTTCCCTTTTCTCTGCAACCACAACAGCATCTGTTAATTTTTGACTTTTTAATACTAGCCATTCTGACTGGAGTAAAATGGTATCTCCACTGTGGTTTTGATTTCCATTTCTGGAATGATCAGTGATGTTGAGCTTTTTTTCATACACTAGTTGGCTGCATGCATGTCTTCTTTTGAAAAGTGTCTGTTCATGTCCTTTGCCCACTTTTTAATGGGTTTGTTCATTTTTATTGTAAATTTAAGTTCCTTATAGATGCTGGATATTAGACCTTTGCCAGCTGCATAGTTTACAAATATTTTCTCCTATTGGGTAGGTTGTCTGTTTACTCTATTGATAGTTTCTTTGGCTATGAAGAAGCTCTTAAGTTTAATTAGATCCTATTTGTCAATTTTTGCTTTTGTTATGATTGCTTTGGCCTCTTTATCATGAAATATTTGTGAGTTTCTACGTCCAGAATGGTATTGCCTAGGTTGTCTTCCAAGGTTTTCATAGGTGTGGATTTTACATTTAAGCCTTTAATCCACCTTGAGTTAATTTTTGTATATGGTGTAAGGAAGACGTTCAGTTTCAATCTTCTGCAGATGGCTAGCCAGTTATCCTAGCACTATTTATTGAATAAGGAGTTTTTTCCTCCATCACTTGTTTTTGTCATCTTTGTCAAAGATCACATGGTTATAAGTACGTGGCCTTATTTCTGGGCTCTTTATTCTGTTCCATTGGTCTATGTGTCTGTCTTTGTACGAGTACCATACTGTTTTGATTACTGTAGCCCTGTAATAAAGTTTGAGGTTGGGAACTGCGATGCGTCCAGCTTTCTTTTTGCTTAGTATTGCCTTGGCTATTCAAGCTTGTTTTTGGTTCCACGTAAATTCTGAAATCATTTTTTTCTAGTTCTGTGAACAATATCATTGGTAGTTTAAAAGGAATAACACTGAATTTGTAAATTGCTTTGGGCAGTATGGACATTTAAATAATATTGATTCTTCCTGTCCATGAGCATGGAATGTTTTTCCATTTGTTTGTGTCATCTCTGATTTCTTTAAGTGGTGGTTTGTAATTCCCATTGTAGAGATCTTTCACCTCCCTGGTTAGGTGTATACCTAGGTTTGTTTGTTTTGTGGCAATTGTGAATGGAATTGCATTCCTGATTTGGCTCTCTCTCGCCTAACTGTTGTTAATGTATAGGAATGTTAATAATTTTTGCACATTAATTTTGTATTCTGAGACTTTGCTAAAATTGTTTATCAGCTTAAGGAGCTTTGGGGTTAAGATAGTACGGTTTTATAGATGTAGGATCATGTCATCTGCAAATAGGGATAGTTTAACTTCCTCTCTTCCTATTTCTCTTGCCTAATTGCCCTGACCAGGACTTCCAATACTATGTTGAATAGGAGTGGTGAGAAAGGGCATCCTTGTCTTGTGCCGGTTTTCAAGGCAAATGCTTCCAGCTTTTGCCCATTCAGTATAATGTTGGTTGTGGGTTTGTCATAGGTGGCTTTTATTATTTTGAGGCATGTTCCTTCAATACCTAGTTTATTGAGAGATTTTAAACATGAAGGGGTCTTGAATTTTATCAAAAGCCTTTTCTATATCTATTGAGATAATCACATGGTTTTGGTCTTTAGTTCTGTTTTATGTGATGAATCACATTTATTGATTTACATATGTTGAACCAACCTTGCATCCCAGAGATAAAGCCCACTTGATCATGATGAACAAGCTTTTTGATGTACTGCTGGATTCAGTTTGTAAATATTTTGTTGAGGATTTTTGCATCAATGTTCATCAAGAATATTGGCCTAAAGTTTTCTTTTTTTTTGGTGTGTCTCTGCCAGGGTTTCTTCGGGATGATGCTGGCCTCATAGAATGAGTTGTGTAAAAGTTGCTCCTCCTCGATTTTTTTGAAATAGTTTCAGTAGGATGCTACCAGCTCTTCTTTGTATGTCTAGTAGAATTTGGCTATGAATCTGTCTGGTTCTGGGCTTTTTTTTTTTTTTTTTTGGTTGGTTGGTTGGCTATTCATTACTGATTCAATTTTGGAGCTCAATATTGGTCTGTTCAGGGAATCAATTTCTTCGTGGTTCAGTCTTGGGAGAATGGGTATGTCCAAGAATTTACCCATCTCTTCTAGTTTTTCTAGTTCACATTCAGAGTAGTCTCTGATGGTTGTTTGTATTTCTATAGGTCAGAGGAACCATCCTGTTGTTTCTAATACTGTTTATTTGAATCTTCTCTCTTTTCCTCTTTATTAGTCTACCCAGCAGCCTATCTATCCTACTAATTTTTTCAAAAACCCAACTACTGGGTTTGTTGATCTTTTGAATGGTTTTTGTTTCTCAGTCTCCTTCAGTTTAGATCTGATTTTTCCTCCATGTATCTTAAATAAATATTTTTAAAAGCTTTACCCAGAATTTATGTATCTCAACTGAGAGGTAGAAAGTTGCAAGAGACCATTGCTCCCACACTAACAAGCAGAACAAGCTACATAAGTTACAAAATCACCCTCTTTCAGAAAGCGAATGATGCAAAGAAACCTAAAGGAAATAAATTCCAGAAAGTGTCAAGCCCTTCATAAGTGAAAAAGGACCTATGGCTCTTCTCAAACCTGCAGCACTAGCTGCAGCAGGAGTGTGAATTCACCATAGATCAGAGCACAGAGAAATCAGCTGAAGTTTACAGGAACTTTAAATTTTTTGTTTGTTTTTGTGTTAGAGTCAGGGTCTCAATCTGTCACCCAGGCTGGAGTACAATGGTATATTCATAGCTCACTGCAGCCTCGAACTCCTGGGCTCAAGCAACCCTCCCACCTCGTCACCACCTGAGTACTTAGTACTACATGTATGCACCACCGTGCCTAGCGAATTTTTTTGGTTTTTTTTTTCTAGAGACAGTGTCTCACTATGTTGCTCAGGCTGGTCTTGAACTCCTCACCTCAAGTAACTCTCCTGTTTTGGCCTCCCAAAGTGTTGGGATTACAGGCATGAGCCAACGTACCTGGATTCAGGAACTTTTAGAGGCTGCATATGAAATTAGAATTCCAAGGAGCGCTAGATACAAGCTAAGCTTACATGCACTAGCCAGTAAGCCTTCACCAAGTGCTAAAGCACGCTGAAGGTTGGGGACAGGGCAGGAGAAATAAGAAAGGTCCCCCATGGGGCACACAGAACTTTCCCCACTTTAAGGCAGGACCCACTAAAAACTGGAGGCCAGGCAGAGGAGCTTAGAGGCATCCTTCTGAGACCTTCCAGCGTTCAGGGTGGCAGGATAGAAAGAGAACTTCTGAGGTATAGAAAGCCAGGATGGGACTAAGGCACTAAGAAAACTCCTCAGCAATGCAAAAAGTTGGCAACACAGCTGCAGAGCCAATGAGATCTCTCACAGGTTGACAACTAGGCTATAAAATATTAAAAAAGATTTCCTAATCCTCAGCCGTACTCCAATCCCAAGACCAGCAGAAGGGTAAGTCCTGCTCCCGCATTCAAACATTTGAATCTAGTGGTGAACAAATGAATAAAAGGTAAAACGTTTTAAAAATACCATGATAAAAATCTTAAAATAATAATATTATCATTTGTAATAGCATCTAAACGGAGAGCTAACACGTTCACGGATTGAAGAGCTCAATATTTTTAAGATATCAGAAAGAAACGATAGAAAAATATATCATGATCTTGGGAGACGTAAATATTTTTAAGACAATATATATTTTAAGATATGGAGAATGGATATCAATTAAGATATCTTAAAATATTGAGAACTGGTATCTTAAAAATATCGAGCTTTCCAAAATTGATCTATAGATTCACCACAAGCCCAATCAAAATATCAGTATTACATTATTTTGAAGAAACTGGCAAACTAGTTCTAAATTTTATAGAGAAATACAGAAGACTTAGAATGGGCAAAACAATTTTGGGGGAAAAAAGGAAAGTTAGAAAACTTATATTCCCTGATTTCAAGACTTGTTATAAAGGTACAGTAATCAAAACAAGTAGAATGAGCATAAAATGGACAAATACAGTAGTCCCCCTTTATCCCTAGTATAATTGTTCTATTTTCTTAGTTATTGTTATTAGTCTCCTACTGTACCTAATTTATAAACTAAACAATCATAGTATTCATGCACAGGGGAAAAAACAGCATATAGGGTTCAGTACTATCTGCAGTTTCAGAAATCTACTGGAGGTCTTAGGACTGTTCCTCAGTCACCACCACTCCCTAATGTTTACCCCTGAACAGCTTTGCTCATTCATATGGTTAGACTTCGCGTCACCACCCAAATCTCATCTTGAATTATAATTCCCATAATTCCCATGGTCCCCACGTGTCAAGGGAGAGACCAGGTGGAGGTAATTGAATCATGGGAGTGGTTTCCCCCATGCTATTCTCATGATCGCTAGTAATTCTCACGAGATCTGATGATTTTATATGGGGCTCTTCCCACTTCGCTGGGCACTTCTCCTTCCTGCCACCTTGTGAAGAAGGTGCTTGCTTCCCCTTTACCTTCTACCATGATTGTAAGTTTCCTGAGGCCTCCTCAGCCATGCTGAACTGTGAGTCAATTAAACTTCTTTCCTTTATAAATTACCCAGTCTTGGGTATTCCCTTATAGCAATGTGTATATGGACTAATGCACTCATTTTTGCTCTCCACCTTGCCCCACAAGTGTTTTATTTGAACCTCCAGGTACAAAGATGAAGCATATGAACTCTGGAGTCTGAGTACTTGGGTTTAAATTCTACCACTTAAGAGTCGTATGAGCTTAGGTGTATTCTTTCCTTCATCTTACTGCTCTTTTGTTTTCTCCTAATAAAAGTATAATAACTAGTTTGTGGGGTTTTGGGGAAAATTAAACATGATTCTAAAATGAAGCATATAGCCCAGTGCCTCCATAAATATTACTATGATTAAGGAAAACTCACTGACACACACAAATCGGGTTAGTTCAGAATCCCTCCATGGCAGTGTGTGTAGAGCTGTGACCTCTGGGAAGCTCTCAAATAAAGTGGATGGTCCAAGGGCCCAGTAGCATGATCTAGGTAGGCTGCTGGGGATCTTGGGTGAGGTGAGCTTAGTACTGAAACTGATACCATATCACTAATGCCTAACATTCCCTTTTAAGGCTAAATATGGGTCTTATCCCTGGCTGCACATTAAAACCACCTGGGAGGCCGGGCACGGTGGCTCACGCCTGTAATCAGAGCACTTTGGGAGACCGAGGTGGGCAGATCACCTGAGGTCAAGAGTTTGAGACCAGCCTGACCAATTTGGTGAAACCCCATCTCTACTAAAAATACTATAAAATACCACCTGTCATGGTGGCGGGAGCCTGCAATCTCAGTTACTTGGGAGGCTGAGGCAGGAGAATTGCTTGAACCCGGGAGGCGGAGGTTGCAGTGAGCTGAGATCATGCCACTACACTCCAGCCTGAGTGACAGAGTGAGAATCAGACTCAAAAAACACAAAAAATTAAAAAATAAAACCACCTGGGAGCACATTTTTAAAAGGCAAAACGATTCCCAGGCCCTATCCAAGACCATGTAAATCAGAATCCATTGGAGTTGACCTAGTTCTTTTTTTTTTTTTTTTTAAATCTCCCATGGTGATTCTAATACACAGACAGGCTTGACAGCCACTGACCTATGGCACAGACAGCATCATCCATACCCAGCAACACTAGGACTCTTAAGATTCACTCCAGGCCTGGTACAGTGGCTCACACTTGTAATCCCAGCACTTTGAGAGGCCAAGATGGGCGGATCACTTGAGGACAGGAGATCAAGACCAGCCTGGGCCACATGGTGAAACCCCATTTCTACTAAAAGTACAAAAATTAGGTGGGTGTGGTGGCGCATGCCTGTAATCCCAGCTACTTAGCAGGCTGAGGCACAAGACTCGTTTTAACGCAGGAGGCAGAGGGTGCAGTGAGCCAAGATGGTGACACTGAACTCCAGCCTGGACAACACAGCGAGACTGTCTCGAAAAAAAAAAAAAAAGATTCACTCCAGAGGTTTACATTTTTACAGATGAGCAGCTTACAAAGTCTTAAAATTCAGAAATTATTGGTCTATCTAGCAGAAAATATTTTCTTTGTAAACATGCCTGCATTTTGAATCTATCAGCTGCATATTTAGAAACATATGGAGACAATTGTTTAGAGAATGTGACATTTCTCAAAAAGTGGCTCTAGACAAGTTATTTTAAATGCTTATTTAGGTACACTTCCACCACCAGAGGATAATTTTGAATCTTCAGAAGGTCACTGAATTTAGCAAAAACACATTGAATAATTAAAGAATAACAAAGCTATCTTTATGTAATACTAAGACAACTTTAAATTGCTAAGGTAAAGTCATAAACTTTCCACTTAAAATGACAAAATCATCAATAGTTTTGTAGAAGTATAGAGAAACATTATTAAAACGACACTACATATGTGTAATCTCCGTGCCAATTTGGCTAAACAGTTCAAATACTTATCAAATTATAGTAGTGTATCAAGAATGACAAAGTAACAAAAACACAAGTCATTCATTCAATGTTGAGAAGATATATGTTATTATTATTCTTTGGTAATCTAATATTTCATTTAACCAGATCTGAAAATTTTAAATTCTTAGAATAGTTAAGATTTAGAAGTTTAAAATATACATTTAAAACCATTCTTAAGCAAAATTTAGGTAGAAAAAAAGAACTATTTAATTTGAAAAAACTATTATAAGGAAATCTAGTATTCTTTCTAGTCACTAAATTAGAATGTCTTTTGTATTCAAATGTAAATTTGGAACTTTTTCTACTTATTTTAGCATCACTCTTTCTATTAAATATTAGCTTTCTTTTCCTATCTTTTTTCACATTCATTCCTCATTAATTTTTCTCTCCTTCTCCTAAACTGGGGGTCACACACTCAGATGACTCCAGGGCAGACAGACACAATGAACAAAGTGACAGCAGGGACTCATGTCCCCAGGCAGAGGTCACAAAACAGTGGCCTGTGAATCTGGCCAATATATGTGCTTGGTTTGCATTTAAAAGCATTTAGAAAACTCTGATGAAAATATAGAATTCCAACTTATTCTGGAAAATCAGGTGTTCTAGGATCACTGGGGCCATGCTGCCTCTTGGCAATAGTTGGCTGGAGCTGAGTCTCCCAGTCCTTGGGGTGGGGCACAGGCTTTCTCCACCTTGTCGCCTTCCCCACCACCTTCTTGTCATGTACACGTGACATGTCGAGCTTCTGGGGGCTTCCCAACTTTCTCACAAAAGGATGAACTGGTCAAGGAGGAGGCCCCTAACTTATGCCCAAGACTCCACAGGTAGGGTGGGGGCCTGCAAGGTGAAAGCGAACAGTGGTCACCAGCCCTGGGAAACAGAGAAGACGGGAAAAGTCTCCTGTGTCCATTTCAGGCATTCAGGAGCCAGTGTTCTATTATGAAAGAGAAGAGTCAGATAGACCTGAGCTTCCATCAGGGGCTCAGTCATGGGACTCTCAGTTGTAGGACCTCAGTGGATGCCTGGCTTCTCTGTGAACAATGGCACTTTCATTCATCTCTGATGAGGACGGTGAGGAGGACTAAGTAAAGTGATGGATGCATTCTGCCAGGCACATGGCGGAGCTCAGCTGACTCCGGGAGCAATAGGGACTTTGCTTAGCGAAATTGGCTTCAAAGTCCAGTTCATAAAGGTTTCAGCAGAACTCCAGCCATGGCGTGCAGCCACACTCAACTTCTTATCACCATCAATCCTACTATTCTAAGCCTGGTTCCATGCTACAGTGAAGGAAGAGGCTGACCAGAATTTAGGAGAGGCAGATAGTAAGGTAACCGTGGGCTCTGGCATATTTTAAACAATTAAAAGAAAAGGAAGAGAGGCAATCCAAAAGTCTATGACTAGAAAGTAGAGGTGTTCAGATATTTTCTATGGTACCAGGATGAAGCATTCATTTTGTGAGGGAGCAAAAATGAAAGACGGGGTTATTCACACTGAAAAACTATCTGTGCATACCTGCTATTCTACCTATGGGGACTGCAAAGACACTGCGTGTATGTGCATGTGTGTTCACACACACACATACTCCCTAGCTTTCAGAATTCCTGAGGAAGACAGACACTCACAAATATCTGATGTGGGGCTTGTCTTGGCAAGTGACAGTCTAGAAATGGGAATTAACAGAGCACAGGGAAGGGAGATATTAAATGGAACTGGGGGGCATCCTAGAAAGATGCTTAGAGAAGATGGAGTGTGAGCATTATGGACCAAGAACAGCTTCAGCAGGCAGGTGAGGTTGCAGGGGAAAAGGCGCTTCTAGCAAAGGGAACCATTTGAGGCCAGATCCAGAAGCAGAAGCTACCAGATCTGTGTGGGGACAGATGATTAGTCCAGCACATGTGATGGGGACATGGGAGAGCAAGGCAGGAGATGAATCTGAAATGTACCTGGAGAGAAATGGTGGATGCCTTTCAATGCCAGCTGCGACTTCATGTTGGACACACTTGGTAACTGAAATTTTGCCCCCAGTGCACATCACTCTCCCCACAGAAAGACAACCCCTGGACCTGTGCAGAAATCCAGCCAATTGAAGAGGAATAAAAATTATTCTAAAGGTGCCCAGACAGTACAAGGAAAAAGAATTAAGCTTTATGGTGCCAATAGTGATTCTGAATTGATTTATTTAGCATTGATAGCCAAATTCCTTGCTAGCTTAACTTTAAAAAAGAGTTGACTGGCTTCATATAGCTCAAAAAAAAATGAAAACAATGATTTTAAAAAGGAGCAAAGAAATACATTGGAAATTAGTGACGTTCTTTTTTAAAAAAATCTTTAAGTTTGGTTTTAGTGAATTCTAAATTGCAACACAAGACATTATCTCTATTAGCACTGACAAGAGCCAAAAAGAGTCCTAGAGATCACTTAAAGCTCTTGGCCTTACTGTTCCTCTCTGCCCCAGGTTGCTGGCACTGCGTTCTTTAACTCCATAAGGTTCCTGAAAGACAGGCACCATGCTGGGTGCAAGCGACTCAAAATCAAGCCCCTGCCAAGTTCACTATATGATGGAAGTGATACAAATGTAAATCTATGGCTTAAACCCAATGAAATAAATCTCCATGAAAGTGTTACAGAGGGCTCAGAGGCTAATCCAGCTAAGATGTCTACATGTAGCAAGCAAGCATGTCACTTGCATGTAGACAAGCCACCTGTAGTCAAGCCACCTGTAGATAGGATGCCTGCATGGATGGAGCAGCCCTACGCACCCTGCATGCCTAGACAATATAGTGTACTGACCAAAAGCAGGAACTCCATCACAAGACTCCTTCAGTTCAAATCCCAGTTCTGCCACTTCTGAGCTAGGTGATTCTGGGAATCTCTCTAATTTCTCTATTCCTGAGTTCCCCATGTATAAGAGTGCCTACTCTCCAGGATTACGGTGGAGATTGAAAGAATTTATACCTACTTGCCTTGCACATAAAATCATTTCCATCAATATAACCTGATTATCCCAAAAAAGATAGTAGAAAGGCATATTAATCTTTCCCCAATTTTTGCTGTCTCCAACCAAAAGAAACATTATGAAAACGAACTTTTCTCTCAAAATGCTTTTGTCAATCAAGTGAAATTAACCTTGAACTTCCATCTCCCAAGTGACAGCTGGCCTGAGATCTTTCTACAACTGTTTGTGGCTTCCTATTCATAAAGCTTCCTTAAAACTTCAATTAGATCTACATTCCCTGCTAGAAACCACATGGTCTGATAACAGAATTAAAAGGAAATCACTCTGGATAGCTCTGGTGGGGAACACGGGTCACTTGCATGGATGGAGCAGCCCTGTCGCCCGCAAGGAAAAAGTTGCCGCTAGGACCAGCCAAGTCCAGTGGCCTGCCCAACATCACGCTGAAACTGTCCTCTGTAACTATGTTTGGCCATGCAGCCAAGAGTATCCTTCTTAGTTCCCTTCCAGCCTACTGTACTCAATGGCCCTCCTAGGGAGTCTCTACCTCTGAGTTCAGGATTCACCGGCTGCCCCACTTAACAATGAGGGCTTGGTGTCCCAGAACAAAT
This sequence comes from Colobus angolensis palliatus, assembly GCF_000951035.1. Classification (NCBI taxonomy): domain Eukaryota; kingdom Metazoa; phylum Chordata; class Mammalia; order Primates; family Cercopithecidae; genus Colobus; species Colobus angolensis. The sequence continues at coordinate 2,563,859 of NW_012115088.1, read as the reverse complement.
GATTGTTTTCCTATATCTGACAATAAGAAAAATTAAGCTCCATCAGTGCACGGTAAATCCTCACACTCACAGCTCTAATACTGACATTTAGACCAAAGAGAACTACCTTTTCAATTATTTCATTAGATTTTTAAAAAGAAAACTTGGGTAAAATCCACTGCAACTATATTAGCATCCATGTTAAGTATAACCTAAAAACTGCATGTGTTAAAATTGAGACAAATATAGTCGTTGAAATTAAATATTACATTATATCAAAACATTAGAAGAAATAATCCTTAAATAGAGAAAAATCAAATTTCCCACGAAGCTATTTCTTTACCAAAAGCATCCCCTTTATTCTCATCCCTCTAAATTGAAATCTGTTAATTAGGTTGGCAGCAAAGCCTACCAAATGCTGATGAGTATTCACGATGCTATTGTGTTTGGCTTTGAAAACAAGTCATGGTTAGGAAATCAACATGGGAAGCATACTTCAAACATCCAAAAGCGTTTTTCTCTGCCTAGCAACTGGCAAGAACTTGGTATGTTTTTGCTGCTTCTATGTCATGTTGCTCTGGTCACTGGAACAACGTGGTCGCTACAAAAGGCAAGAAAAAAACAAAAAACTTGTGCACTTAAGCAAAGCCCAAAGTCCAAATGGGGACCCGTGCGACTGGGCTGGGTGCCTGGGCTGGCTTCCTTGCCAAGGAAAGGGGAGGTGGTGAGTCCCCCTCCCCCTCTCCGTCCTGGTTTCCTCCTCACCCCACATGGCAGCTAGGACCTTCAGCATTTCCTCTTCTGGGAAGGCTGGGAATTGACTGTTTTTATGAAATGAACATGACCCAGAAAAGCATTCAGCATGATCAGCTTGTGCATTCGAGAGTCCTCAGCTGTACTTCCCATCATGAAGTGTTCGAGCTCCTGTTTATTAAAGCACAGCTGGAACCGGCAGACATGCAGTCTTCCAGGCTAACAGTAACAGATCTTTGGCACTGAATCGCCACAAGTCCTGGCTTGCATTTCTACCTAGGAAGTTGGAGAAATTCCTTTCTTATAAACTACCAGAAGTAGTTAAATAAATGAAAAACTCACAGTAATTATTTTCCTTAATCAGGCATGTGCTAATCAAACTACACATACATGTATACACATGCATATATGTATACACATCACCATGACATTGCGATAACATGCTCTGGATTTCATGCCTAAAACTTCAAGTGATAAAGTGCTTTCCTATTCAATTCAAAAAGCACAGTTCAACAGTTATTTATTGAATACTATGTGTCAGGCACTGAGCTAGCTTCTAAGAAATCAATGTTGAATAAATCACGCTCTTTGTTCTTAATGAGTTCATGATCCAGTAGGGGACACATATGTGTATATGAATACTTGCATGAAAGTGTGCTGCACAAATATTTTTTTTTTTTTTTTTTTTTTTTTTGAGACGGAGTCTTGCTCTGTCCCCCGGACTGGAGTGCAGTGGCGTGATCTCGGCTCACTGCAAGCTCCGCCTCCTGGGTTCACGCCATTCTCCTGCCTCAACCTCCTGAGTAGCTGGGACTACAGGCGCCCGCCACCGCGTCCAGCTAATTTTTTGTATTTTTAGTAGAGATGGGGTTTCACCGTGGTCTCGATCTCCTGACCTTGTGATCCGCCCGCCTCAGCCTCCCAAAGTGCTGGGATTACAGGTGTGAGCCACCGCGCCTGGCCAAATATTTATTTTCAAGTTTCAGAAGTAGAACAAAAGATGAAGTGATCAGTTCAGTCCTTTCTGAAGGTGGAAAGGGTGATATGGAAAAGGCTTACTAAGAAGCTGACACCTTAGAACGATTCTAAAGAATGGACAGAAATCTAAGTTGTGGGGGAAATGGGGAAAACAGTCAACATAGGGAGAATAGCAGGATCAGAGGCATGAGAACACAAATTCCCAGAGCAGTACCAAGCACGGCATTAGACTGATGTGCACTACTGTGTGCCAGGCACTGTCCTATGCTCTTCACAGGTATCACTTCAATCTTCACAGCAACCCTACAATGTCAGCACCAATATCATCCCCATCTTACAGATGTGAAAATGGAAGGAGACAGAGATTAAGAACTTCTAGGATCACACAGCTTTGATCCCAGCCACGTGAACCCAGAGCTCACGAAGAGCTCACAACCCTAATCACTACTAAGGAAGCACTCAATAATAACAATAGCTAATGGAGAATCAAAGAGTGAGTAAATAAAGGAAGAAAACTAAATGCTCATTCCAGAAGCAAAAACTTCATGGAGTCTAGCAGAAGGAAGAGGATACTGCTGGAAATTTGGGATCCTGGAGGCCCTCATGGGCACCTTTAACTTCTTGGAACTTGCCCTGTGGCCATTGTGGGTGGTGATTGAACTACATAGAAAGTTCGCTATCATGGCAGAGTCGGGGACTCATCTGAGTCAAGAATGAATGGAGGCAGGAACCTCAATTAGGAGGCTATTCTGATAACTCAGGTGAGAATCTTAGCATACAAACTAAGTGACAGGAGGATGGAGAGATGAAGGAAATCAAAGCGCTTACACATCTGAACATCACTCAGCCAGCACAGCTGGGCAATGCAGGGAAGAATCTGCATCTGCAGGTCCGTGGAGCTGGGTCAGTTGGAGGGAGCATTTAATCTCTTTTCATGAAGGCCTTGTGAGGGGAGGGCCAAGGTAAAACATAGTTTGTTTCTTTCACCAATGATTCACCATCATCAGCATGCAGATACCAAACAAAGGTTCAGAATCTGTTGTCATTACAGTAATGTTTGTTTTTGAGGAAGCACACAAACTTAAAATTTTAGAAATTAGCATATCTGCTTAAAAATTGCCACAACCATTATGGCCCATATAAAGTAAATGTTCTGTAAATGTCTTTCAATATTATGTAAAGGAATCAGGAAAAAGAGATAAAAACTAAAGCTTAACGATGTGGTTCAACTCAGTCAAATAAAGTTTTGAGGACCTGCATACCGAAATTGAGATATTCCAAGACATACCACAAAGAAGATGCTGAAGGCCATGCCAGAACTGAGCATCAGGTTGATTGGAGAAGGTCAGACAATTGCACAAGTAAATATAATGTTAAGGCAGGAAATTATTAATGTCATAGACAAGTCAGAACATTCTATGAGGGTTTGAAGGAAAATGTAACCCCATTCCATCTTGACGGTCAGCAAAAGTTTTACAAAGTAGGTAGCATTTTAGATTGGCTTTGAGAGGTTGTATGCATAAAGAAGGAAATATAAAGGCAAAATACTATCAGCTGTTCTGATACATAAAAATATGTCTATGCAAGTGATCAGCAGCTCTCATTAGGCTCCCTACCAAATTCCCAAATGAAATACATATATTTTTAAAATATTTTACCTGTAAACAATGACAATTCTAATAGTCAATATTTCTTTTGTTAGTGGTCAAATTCCCTTCCATCCCTTACTATCTGATGGGGAATCCAGGTATTACAATTGCAAACAGCATGGCAGGCATTATTATTTTCCACACTTTTAATTTTTTTTTTTTTTTTGAGAGACAGGGTCTTGCTCTGTTGCTCAGGCTGGAGTGCAATGGCATGGATCATAGCTCACTGTAGTCTCAACCTTCTGGGCTCAAGTTATCCTCCCACTTCAGCGTCCCAAGTACCTGGGACTCTAGGCACACACCACTATACCGGCTAATTTTTTTTAATGTTTATAGAGACAGGGTCTCACGATGTTGCACAAGCTTCTCGCAAACTCCGGGCCTCAGTGATCCTCCTGCCTCCCAAAGTGTTGGGACTACAGGTGTGAGCCACTGCATGCATAGGCTATCCACACTTTTAAGTCAGGAAATTGGGACAAAGCTATTACGTAAATTTCCTGAGATCACAGAGCTAGAAAATGTTGCAGCTGGACTCAAGTTATTTAACTTCTACTTGTTCACTGGCAAAAGGAGAGGAGGGATTAAAACAATCCAACTATCCAAGTTTGTTGTGATAATTTAACCAGAGTATATAGAGTGCACAGCTGAGCATCAGGCACTAACAAGCACTCAATCCCTGGTAGCTGCAATTCTTATGGAAGGCTCTCAATTGAGCAACCAAGTCACTTCCCAGTAGTAAAACCACTAAGAAAACCTCTCAGCACATAATTCTTACCGCATGCCAAGGGCTCGCTGGCTTCAGAGTTCCTAAGTGCATGCAGCTGAGGCTGCCTGATTAATACATATTTTAAGGATATCAAGAGTATCTGTATTTTATACTCTCAGATGTCTTCTAGTGGTGTTAAAGTTCACTGAAGTAAAACTCTGACAGCTCACAGTATCCCTAACAAGGTAGCACCACCCTGAGCTGAAACACTCCCAGTTACACAGAGAACTTGTCATTTAGACATATTTATTTGGTCTTGTTTAGTCTCCTGTTCACAAGGAAAAGCATTGGAAGGATCATCTCATCACAGAGCTAAACCTACCTCCTGGACTTCTTTCTAGTGGTTATTGTCTCCCCTCTTGCTCTCAGCAACTGTGATGTCTCCTTTACTCAATTAGAGGGTAAATAGCCTGTTTCATTATCTGTTTTGCCTGCAATATTGTTCTCAGACTTTCACTACATTGGTTTCCTTCCTCTGGCCATTCTTTTCTCTGTAACTGTCTCTTTTAAAAGATGGCATCCAGAACAAATTGCAATCCCTTGATAGAGTGTGGAGCAGTGCTATCAACCTCCTTTATCCAGGTCTTCCTGACAAGACATTGGCTTCTTTTATCAATGTCATAAGGCTGTTCCCTTATGTTAGGCATTTGTTTGAGACACCCAACATCTTTTTCCCAATAACTGTGAACTGTAGGATACTGTATTTATGCCTTTAAATTTTACTTTCCTATTTTCAGGCTATTACACTGCTATCAAAAATAATTGTGTTGTTTGCTCCTGTTATTTACCACATAAGCTGCTATTCCTTCCAATTGCCCTCGAGATTACTTACACCAGGTTGTCGAAAGAACAAAGCGATAAAGAAAGCCACGTGCAGTTTTGTTACTCCATTCTCATGCTGCTATAAAGAAATACCCAAGACTGGGTAATTTATAAAAGAAACAGGTTTAACTGACGCACAGTTCAGCATGGCTGAGGAGGCCTCAGGAAACTTACAATTACAGCAGAAGGCAAAGCAAATAGGTCCTTCTTCACATAGCAGCAGCAAGAAATTCAGAGTGAAAAGAAGGGGGAAGCCCCTTATAAACCATCAGATCTAGTGAGAGCTCACTCACTATCATGAGAACAGTATAGGGGAACCACCCCCATGATTCAATTATCTCCACTTGGTCCCACCCTTGACACATGGGGATTATGACAATTCAAGATGATATTTGGGTGGAGGCACAGCCAAACCATATCAGCAGGGTTCTGCAGTACTCTAACGCAGGTTCCCTGCAAACACTGTTCCCATCTAAACTGTAGCTTCCCTCCTTTAGGAATGGCCAACTGAACTACTTTTTGTTCTGAGAACATGTTGCTGGCACCCCCCTCCATTTTGCATATCCTTTTTGTTTATTTTTGGAACATCCAATCCTATTCTTTGTGCTGCTCAAAAGTCTATCTTTTCTTCAACTCCTATCAGTTCCACAAAGGGTTACCAGTCCCAGGTTATTGCAGTATTCCAAGTTAAAAAGAAGAGGGGAGACCCTGGGGGAAGGCTGGGCTCTTAGTTTCTCACAGTGAAAATGGTAACCTACTTCATCCCCATTCTTGCCCTCTCCTCTTTACCCAACATGCCCTAAGTTCTAAGCAAAGGGAACTTACCACTGATTTCTGAATATGACAAACCTTTCTCAGCTCTGTGCCTTTGTATCACGCTACTCTCTTGCATAGCAAACCTTTTTCACCTCTTTGTTCAAATTCCTATACTTCTTTCAAGTCTCAATTCAAGTTTTATCTGTGCTGTAAAACTTCCTGGACTCCCCTAAGCAGAAGGAGTTGCTCTGAACCTAGTATGCTTGTCTGTCTATGAGATGGCATATTGTAAGTGTCTGTCTACATGTCTGGTATTGCAGTAGACCATGATCTTCTCCAGGGAAGAGTTAAGTCTGTGAAACTTGAAGTACTCAGAGTAGTATCTGCTCCATGGAAAACACTCAATAAATATTTACTGCATAAATAAATGAATGGGAAGATGAAAAAGACATCCTAGTATTTAAAAAAAGAAAAAAAGCATGCTAGCAACTAAAGAAGTAAGGATAAACTAAGACAGAAAGTGTATGGCATTTGTTTGTAAACATACATATTTTAAGCTTAGTAGCTGAAAGACTCTTTAATATTTTATATGTCCTGATTCTTCAAAGTTAACAACCAAAAACACAAACCACAACCCGTAAAACCATATGACATTAATTTGAATTTCCATGTCATTTATTTTTGTCCAAGAGCTACACTTTACCAAAAAAGAGGAAAAAAAAATCTGGCATTTTGGAGTTGAACTTTTCCATATGATATTGGCATTTAAGCAAGTGTGCTGGGATTGAAAATAATCAGACCTGGCTTATTTGGGACAGTTTTTTCATTGCAATTTTTAAAGTAAATAGCCCCAGTGATACACCAAAAAAGCAATGAAAAGGGAAATTCCTCATGTTGAGTAGATGTGAAGAAAATGTAATTTTAGTACTCATTAATTTAACTTACAGTAAATGATATGATACAGCTCTAAGGACATAACTCAACAAAATAACAATAGTGCCCTAAGATGCTTTTCAGTTGTACACACCAACATAATTTATTACTTCTATCCTAACAAGTGATTCACTGAAGCTTAAACCCCTTCAGTATAACAGTATCCAGAAACTTCAGCTGTTTATTAGTATCCTGTCTTTTATCATTATAAGAAACAAAGTGATTTTCTTTCTCATGCTATTTGCAAAACAATAGCTCTGAGCAGATGAAATATTTTCCAATAAGCTGTTATTAATTCAATAAGAATGTCTAATTGAAAGGACATTTCCTATTTTTTATGCTTACATACTGTAGTGTAAAGTGCATGATTAATTTAGAACTTCTTCTTAGAGAACCAAGCATATGTGCTGTAAAACTTCTAAATGATCAATCAGCATATATTTCTTAAATAACTAAGCTATAAACTCTGTTTACTCGGCATTATCATGAGAAGATAGATAGATAGCTAGATAGATAGATAACCCAGTCATTATACTCTAGAGTGGCTTATAGGCTACTTATAGATATAAAACTAACAAGTTCAAAGCAATCATAAAACCATTGAAAAACCACCCAAAAGTGTGCATACATTTACCAAAGACATTTAGAAGACTGTTAGAAGAACTATCCACAATAGTGGACCCCTGGAAACTACCCAACTGTCCATCAAGAGTAGAATGCATGAAGTGTATTACATTCATATAATGGGATACTACATAGCAATGCTAATGTTTTAACCACAGCGCCAGTCAACAATATGGATAATCCCACAAACATAATAAGTGAAAAGAGTATATAATGGATTATATAATGGATAAGTCTATTCATATGAAATTTTAAAACAAGACAATACAATCTATGGTGCTGGAAGTCAAAGTGGTTGCTACCCTTGGAGAAGGCTGTTGCTGAAAAGGAACACAAGGATGGCTTCTGAAGTGCCAGCAATATTCTGTTCCTTGCTCTGGATGTTAGTTACACAGGCGTAAGGATATGGGGAGAAAAACTCAAGTTTCTCCTAGGATACTCTCACAACACAACATTGTTGCCAAATGTGTATGTGTGGGGGGAGGGGCGGGGGGAGTTTTCCCCACACACCAAGTAAGCAATCAATTCTGCAGTGGAGAGATAGCATCATATTCCACAGGTTAAGGGCTCAGTCCCACAAGACTAACAGCCACTTAAGATGCCAATCACATGCCCCAGGGTGTGACCTGTGTTTCTGATCAACCAGCTAAAAACTGGGGTTCCCATCACCCTTCCTTGGGAATGATTGGTTTGTGAGAGCAGCTAACGGAACTCAGGGAAACACCTATGCTTACCAATTTATTATAAAGGATATTACAAAAGATACAGGTAAACAGTCAGAAAGAGATGCATAGGGCAGGTTTGTGCAAGGGGATGCAGAGCTTCCCTGCCTTTTCTAGGCATGCCACCCTCCAGGAAACTCTACATGTTCAGCTATTCAGAAGCCCCCCAAACCTAGTACTTTTGGGTTTTTACAGAAGCTTCATTATGTAGACATAATTGATTAAATCATTGGCCACTGGTGATTAGCTTAACCTTCAATTTCTCTTCCCTCTCCAGAGGTTGAGTGTGGGGCTGAGAAGTTCCAACCCTCTAATCATGCTTTGGCCTTTCCTGTCCTCATTCTACCTAGGGGATTCCAGCCACCAGTCAAACCAACAACATACAAAGGTCACTCTGTCACTCCTGGGATTCCAAAGACTATAGGAGTCGTATGTGAGGAAATGGAGATGAAGGCCAAATATATCTATGTTATTATAAAAAAAAAATCACAATATCACAACAGGTGTGTTTAACTGGTAAAATTTATTAATAATTTACACATGTTCCTGTATGTTGTTTCAGTTATCTGTCACTGCATGTCATAGTTCGGGCTGCTAAAACAAATTACTGTCAACTGAGTGGCTTGTAAACAACAGAAATTTATTTCTCATGGTTCTGCAAGCTGAGAAGTCCAAGACTGGGGTGGCAGCAGGCTATGGTGAGGACCGTCTTCCAGTGATTTCTCCTTATATCCTACTGTAAGTGAAAGAGGGGGAGAGAGCTCTCTGGAGTTCTTTTTATAAGGGTACTAATCGTATTCATAAGGCTCTACCCTCATGACCCAGTGGCTTCCCAAGGCCACATCTCCTAATCCCATCATATTGGGAGGTTAGAATTTCAACATATACATTTGGGGGGGCACAAACATTCAATCCATTATATTGTATAACAAACTATGCCGCACTTAGTGGCTTACAATAACCATTTATTTTGCTCATGATTTTGTGAATTAAAAATATGAGAAGTGTTCAGCTAGATACTCTGCTACATGTAGTACCAGCTGGGGTGGCTGGAGGATCCATTTTTAAGATGGCTGCATCTCTTCATCCCTCACATGTCTAGTGACATGTGTTACCTTGGCTTCTCTCTCTCTGTCTCACTCTCTCTCTCCCCTCTCTCTCTGTCTCTGTCTCTCTGTCTCTCTACCTCCCTCTCTGTCTCTCTCTCTTTCTCTCAGTATTTCATATTTCGGGATCTCTCCACATGGCTGAGGCATCTCACAGCAAGTTGGTCTCAGAATAGCGGCACTGCTTCGATGGCAGCTATCTTCAAGAGAAAGCTATTCTAAAAGCACATTTTCCAAGAGATTCAGGGATAAAATTTCAAGAGCCCTTAAGACCTAGCCTTGGGAGTCATTGGTCAATAGCAAGTTTCAGAGCTCGCCCAGAACCAAAGAAAGGGTGCTGCTACATGAAGGGCAACTGCTGGGGGTTTGGTTCATTAGGAAGACAACTTTGGGGACTAGTTGCAACAGTGTGTTATAACTTCATCAAAAGCTTAAAAGTATAGAAGAATCTATGCATTTTTTTAATCAAAAATCAGTTACTACTCTGGCCAGGCAAGGTGACTCACGTCTGTAATCCCAGTACTTTGGGAGGCCAAGGCAGGTGGATCACAGGAGTTCGAGACCAGCCTGGCCATCATGGTGAAACCCTGTCTCTACCAAAGACACACACACACACACACACACACACACACACACACAAAATTAGCCGGGCATGGTGGTACGTGCCTGTAGTTCCAGCTACTCGGAGGGCTGAGGCAGGAGAAACACTCGAACCCAAGAAGTGGAGATTCCAGTGAGCTGAGATTGTGCCACTGCACTCCAGTCTTGGCAACAGAGCCAAACTCCATCTCAAAAAAAAAAAAAAAAAACTGAAAAATCATGTACTGTCCTGATAAATATTAAGTATACTAGCTGAAAAAGACATGCTAAAATATAATACTTAGGCACTGTTTCCCTGCCACACTAGCTATTCATAATAATATTTGTTTGCTGAATTCTGTTGCTCTCATTTTCTCCTGTGTTCAATGTATTAAGAAATTACTATATACTTGGAAATGTAGGCAATTAAAAAAAAGATACATACTAACATTTGTTTCACTTTAAAAGCCATGTATTCACTCATTCATTCTTCAGGTTCACTATAGGCCTGGCACTGCATTAGAAATTAGATATAGAGAATAAAAATGTGAAAAAGGCCCAGTTCCTGCCTACAGGTACTATATAACAACACAATGAGTAGGACACACACACACACAAAAAAAAAAAAAAAAAAAAAAAGCACGCCATGGGCAGGTAACATCAGCCAGATCCACTGGTTCATTATAATTTCAAAAGACTGAGAGGCCCCAACTAGAGGGGACCATGAGATGACCTTTGGTTGGTTTTCAGTAGGTCAGGGTGAGCTACAGTTTTGAGAAAGTGAGGGAGAAAATAAAAATCATCCATTCATTGGGAAAACTAGTTTCTAAGAAGTGCAGGAAGGCTTGAGAAGAAGAAGAATAAAGGCAGAAGCCAGAGCTCTCCAGAGAGAGGTGCCCAAGCCCAGACTGAGAAGTGGTAAGAGAAACATACAGCAAAGATGCAGCAGAGGCTGGATGTGCACACAAAAACTGTCCATTTTTCTACCTGGTTTTACAACTAACTTAATATCCAATTATTTATATCCTTACATGAAGAAGGTAGTAAAACTGTAAGAGACCAAAGCAATAAATGAATTTGAAACAAAATTATTTCTAAAATGCTATCACTGCATCATCTCTAGGTTAGGAGGACTATCATAACTATTCATTCCAGTAAAAGTTAAGTAACTTTTTCTTAGTATTAGCTTTGTACAGTTAGTTCCAAATAAATTCTCAGAATTTGCATGATAAATAGTGGGAAATTTCTCACCCTCATATTTGGCCAACCTGATTATTTTAATCTACCAAAAACAATAAAAATGTCAACTCCCTTTCATGCATCCTTTGTTATCCCTTATATGGAAAAGTTAGCTCCAAAATGTAATGAACTAGCATATTTCTAGGCAGGATTTTAGCTAACTGATGTAATGTTATAATATATAATACCTATTAAAATATCTTTTCAGAACATGAAGAATGTTCATCAATTTTTACTTTTAAAATCAAGTTTATAAGAATGTTTTTTAAAAACTCTATAGATTTTTCTTTTACTTTTTTTCTCTTTTTTTTTTTCATAGCAATCACGTTTCTTCCCAACCAAGAGACTGGCAAAATTGTATCTTGTTAGTCTAAGTCCAAAGTAGTACACCAAGGCACCACTGAAAAAAGTTTTCAAACACAAGGTTCCTATAATTCACATTATCTTAAGAAAGCTGTTTATCAGAGCACATCAAAGCAACTTTTAGTATTAATTCACTCTTTCTCCAGTTTTCAATCGAAGTGAAGAAAGGTATATGGCACATTTTTATAATTCATAGAATATTTTCTAGGTTATTTATAGCATATACTACTCTACTTCAGCCAGTAAGATACTCAACACCTAGTATATAATAGACATATACCAGGTTCTGTAGAACATATCAAGGAAAAAAATGTGTGTTAAGTTTTGCAATAAGTGAAAGGAACTTGAAAGTTAGAACAATTGAACTAGCACTGTTCTTGATGTTAACTCTTAGGTTCCACTTTCACATTTTACATTTAACTCTTGGTATCCATGTGTTCTCGGGCTACTACTAATACAACTGTTCCCAGCTGTAAAATGTCTGACTTGCTTTACTATCAGGCCCAAATATGATAATGTTTTATAAACTGTGATATGCCACACAAAAAATTATTACAAAACCCACATACACAGTAATGCAGGACCAATACTACTAAAGTGCTAATTTAAGTGTTACCAACAATAAAATCCATAGTTAGCAGTGACAAGAACCTATATAGAAAGTGACAAGGAGATAAAAGTGGTATGTGGTATGAAATAGACTAGGAAGAGATGTCATTACAGAAAGGTGAGGTTTGAATTGGATCCTGAGTATGGATATTCAAGAAGAAAGAAGAGATATTTAAGTATGTATATTCAAGAAGAAAGAAGAGCATAGATAAGTAGAGGCAGAAAGGCAAGTCAGCAAGATATTTAATGGATCACTTGAGAACACTATAGGAGAGATTCTTCAGGAGTAGCTACAACAAGTTAATTTGACAGATATGCCAAGGACCTTTTTTTATAAAAAGGTTCTAGAATGGCAAGTTGATAAATTAGGATGTTTGAGCATCAAGGAGGCAAAGTCTGTGATAAAATGAAATAAAAAGATGAAAACACTCCTTTAGGAAGATTAATCTGAGCATGTTTGCTGGATGGATATCAGTCTGCCCATACTTTTATTGCCATATCACCCCTGAAATAAAGGAGACTTCTTTAGAGAAGAAGCAGGGGAGGCCTGGAGAAAGGGGTACATCTAGTAACACTTAGAAATCAACAGGGCATTGAGACTGGCTGGACAAGGGATGAAAGATATGGAGACAAATATGACACTGAGCCTTCCAGTCCAGGGAGACCAGAGAAGACCAATTATAGAAAAATAGGGGAGGGACAAAGAGGAGTTACATGTCCTCTAAGGTAAAATGATGAATTTAGTTTTGCACATGTTGAGTTTGAGGCAAAAGTGAGACATACAATGCAATGTCCTTTATATTGAAGACATGACTTTGGGATTCAGAATCTTCACTGGAGCAATATAATTTAATTTGGCTTATGTAAAGATAATTGCAGAGACCATCATCAGTTGATAAGCTTACTGGAAGGGATAAAAGTATGTAGACAGGGATGCGGAGGTAAGAAATGAAAGTTAGAAGAAAACTGGATAACTAGAGTTTCATCAGGGAACCTAAGGGAGGCCCTACAGGGAGGTAATTTCATACAAGTAACACTGATGAACAATGCCGGGGAAGTGAAGGGAGCTCAAAACTGGGACAGAATTAAGAGGTATGGTTAAAAGATGGTCACAGGGAGACTTCAGGAGCCTCGCTTCTAAAAAACAGAGTCTGAAAGCCAGGTTGGGAAGCAGCTGAAAGAGGAAGAGAATGCAGTAAATTCAGCAGCAAATACAATGACGTAGTCAGGGAATCTGAAAGCTTTGGGAGATAATTTACACAGGAGCTGCAAGAGGCAATGAGATTCAGAAGAGGTTTCACATACTTTCAACACAGAATACCTAACTATATCTGATGACATAAACAGCAAGAATTCAAAGTTACACCTTTGTTCCTTACTCATATGTAGATGTAATAAGTTTTGTGGTGATCACCAATGGGCTTTATTACAGAAATTACTGCAATCAGAAATCAAGGGAGAGTACTCATTTAGCCAAAAGTAAAGACACCTGAGCCCCTCACAGCAGTGAGCTTTAATTATATCTTTAGACATAAGGGAAAATTGGAAAACAAAACAAAACCATTAAGGACATCACATCAAACAAGTGGCTTTACAGAAATCAGTTTCTTGCACTTCAAATCTCCCTGGGCATGCATATGCTTATGTTCACAAATTGGCACTTAGAAAATAATTCTCCATATCTCATCACAACAAAGAACTTTGGAAAATACATCAGTCCTCCATGGGAATTCTCCAAAGACTTTAAATACTAATTTCTACAACATCCTTATTTCCCAAAGTAGCATACTTCCTTTCCCACATCAGGAGTACTTCCCATTAATCGCTGTGGTCTTATTGCCTTGCTCAGACACGTGGAAAATGATTTGTTGATTGCTTTCTGCCTAAGTTAAATCAAAACTTTAACTATATCTTTTCCACTACCAATATTTCGCATTACTATTGAAAAGTATTACTGGATAACTGTATCTCCAATAAATGCAGCCTCCTAGCTAATTTCATTTCTGTTTAGTTTCCTCTTCAATGTTGAGTTACTTCTTAGTTTTATAAGTGGATTTTGTCAATGTATCTCTTCTCATCATTCATTCTATTATGATATTATCTATTTTTTAGGGCAGATTGGAAACCATGTATCTCAATCCTTGATTAATATATATATATTAATGTCATGTATTCATTTCCTTGTATTTCTCAACCCTACTCCCACATTACAATCACCTGGGGAGCTTTTTAAAACTAGCAATTCTTGACTTCCACCCCCTCTCCCCACACCCTGAGATTCCAATTAAGCTGGTCTGGACTGAGGTCCAAGCATCAGCAATATTCCTCACCGATTTAGTCTTTATGACTTTTGCTGGGCTTAATGAATTGGTCTCTCTCAGGTCTCACCTGTGCCCAATAGAGTCATTCCTGCACTCTGTGGCTAGAAGTCAGCCTCCCAAATGACCCTTCCTGAACCAAGGCCCAATGTTGTGACTTCCTTACTCAAAAAACTCCCCTAACTCCCACACTGTCTACTAATTAATTCTAAACTACCTATACTGCTGTTCAAGGCCATCCACCATCTGGCTCCAAGCTACCTTTATCACCCCCTATACCACTCTACACCCCTACACCTACTCTTCAATGGGACCATTTTAATCACTGTTCCACAAAAGCAACACCATGAAATGGGACAACCTTTTCAACAGTTCCTGTGAAAAGTAAAATCTAGTCAAAAGCCACAGGCCTTTACTCTTTGTTACTAGAATGACAGATGAAAGGGAATCTGTTTGCATTGGGTAAATTAATATAAGAATAATAATTGCAAAATAGCTGCACATAGCACTGGTCTGCTGCTGTGTTAGCAGGTGGATGAAGTGAGCCCTGCACCAACAGCTTCTGTCCTGACCCTCAAGCTTCCTGACATGCACTTGGAATAGGCTCCTGTACGATAATCAGTTGTTTCACAATCTCAGAGGAGGAAAATGATTTTCTCCTGATTTATTTCATATTTCTTACTCTGAAGCTGAAAGAGGATTACTTCTTGATCAAGAAAACAAGAGTCTGTAGCTATTAGTGTGAGAACTCTAACTCCAAGTATGTTTGGTATATTTTCCCAAACTAGCAGCCCAACAGAATCTCTGTAGGAGGTTGGCGGAGCTGAGAACTGCAAAGTAAGTTATTAGGCTTTATTTGAAAATTAGTTCCATCAGAAACATAGGACCATAAAAATAGATTGGGGTATTGTTATTTTTGCTGGCATAATTAATACCACGTTGTTGAAAGGCTGATGGTCATTACACTATTTCTTCATACGAATAAGAATAGTTCTCATTTGAGGTTTGGGGGTTTGGGCCTTTTTATTTATTCTGTTTTTTAGTGTGGGGCAGTAGCTTGATGACTAAACTGTATCTGAACTTTATACCACTTTACATGAAATTTAGAGGCTATGACTCCAAGGAACAGATTTCAATCTGTTTAGATTAACAGATTGAGATTAACTCACTTTCAACAGCTGTTACACAAATATACACCATCAGGTCAATAAACAAAACCACTTTACACTTTGGCTTCCCAAAATGGAGATAACTGATTTCTCTCTTACTA
This sequence comes from Colobus angolensis palliatus, assembly GCF_000951035.1. Lineage (NCBI taxonomy): Eukaryota > Metazoa > Chordata > Mammalia > Primates > Cercopithecidae > Colobus > Colobus angolensis. Next base: position 2,548,393 of record NW_012115088.1, on the reverse strand, counting down.
TTTGCCATACTTATGGAATCGCTAAGCAGATTAACTCCATACTTATGGAATCTCTAAGCATAAACAACCAAGAGGAAGAAATATGGAAGGTACTGGCAATTAGAACAAATTGAGCTATAGAAATTTTAGAAATTATAGAAATTTTCAGACCGGAGTGAGACTCAGATGATGGGCATAAGCTTCTCTAACTCTCTTTCTTTTGTTTGTAGCAACCCATTTCACCTGTGCTCACTTGGGAATGTATGTGAGCTGAAGGAAGAGACTTCCAATTTTGACACAGTGGTAGCAAAATGAACCCACTCTCCAAAATAAATAGCAACCTTCGAACAAGCTGTCAGGAAGAATTTCAAGTTTTTCCTGTGGGTTCCATCTCCAGAAGAGACCAAACTTGATGTATTAAGGAAGGTCCCAGCAGCTGGTAAATATTCTTCTAAATTATACAATAATCGTAAAACATTAATAAACTTTCCTAGGTGGAAAATGGACTTGAGGGAGTAACTACAAACCAACCATCTCAAATGTTACTCTAATCATCTAAGGAGTAAGTTTAAAAGCAGTCAAAATCTACCTCTCCTTGGGTTATAATTTTGGTCCTAATCCTTATTATTATGGGATGGTCCATCCCTCAGAGTCATCACAAGCCTGAAGACCACACTCAAAGCTACACAGTCAGTACCAGAGGCTCCTGCATGAGAAAAGATACAGGGGGTGATGAGACCAGAATACCTAAGAGTCGGCTAAGCAACAGCAACGACATTTCTCCAAAAGGTGGCAGAGATCTCTGAAGCTGCTGCTTTGGCTGTGGCATTCATAGACCACACAGAGAGAACTAAGCTGAGTTAACCCTTGTCCCCAGTTCCTTTCATGACCCCCTGCCATGTTCAGACATTGTCTTAGACCAAACTCTAAATGCGGCCTCGCTCCCCAGTGATAACCCCAACCAAACACTGTGCTCTTGATAAATGAGCACCGTCGGCACTCAGGGCCTCCAGGTCAGGCTCTGGCACGGTGACCCCAGCCACACGGCAACCTAATAACTTGCATGAGCATTAAGACACCGAGCAGAGTGCGGGAGAAAATCTCAAAGCCTCCAAGTAAGAGCTACCGATGGACTGAAAATTCTGTTACAGAGTTCAAGGAGTTTTACATATCTGATTTCCTTCCTAGGCACTGTATCTTGCATTATTTCCTTAGGCAGGTCTTGCCTTTAAAGTTCACCTACATATCCTTTGCATTCTTGTGGGTTAGTTTGGTACAACGGCTATTAGGTTAAGGCTGATTGTCCCCATTTTGTCAGATTCACACCACAGTCAAAACCAGTTCCCCTGAAAAGCATAGATAAGAAACCCAGGATTTTCCTTACTTTGAAACAATCAGGCAGACAGGTCACAAATAGCACAAAAGAGAAGTGGATGCAAAAGATTTCAACTTTCTGTAGTAATTGTGTTTGCACTTCCTTTAAACTTTTATGATGTATGAGCCACAGAAAGGTCTCCTTAAAGAGAAACAGGAAGAAGAAAGCACATAACCTTATCAAAAAAATACAGACCGCTAAATTCCTTCCCGTTGGTTATACTTTTTAAAAGCCCAATATAATTATTCACTCATTCCTATTCTGAAGTTGGTAATGATGATGGTAATAAACCTGTTTCCTTTTCTTTGTGCTGCAAATTCAGTGAACCGAAGAATGAAGCTCTGCAAAAGGCTGCTAAGAAATATCATTTCCAGAACTAACCCTGAAAAAAATGTCAGCACCAGAATCTGAGCTCCCAGATTCTATTAACAATTAGTCAAGAGGCGAGGATCCAGGATGCTAAGGAGAAAGGGAATATTTTCCACAGTCCTCAAGTGACCTTTCCCCTCCCCACAGTCTCTGGCAGAGGCTTCCAATGGCACTTTACAGGCCACATAGGGACCTCTTCCAGCTGTCCACAAGTCTCAAGGGAGTCATTTCTATAGGGCAATCAGAGAGACAATACCACAGGAAGAAAACAGGGGAGGGTTTGCAAGGTACTGTTTTTATTTTTTTTTATATACTTTAAGTTCTAGGGTGCACAATGTTCAGGTTTGTTACATATGTATATTTGTTACATATGTATACATCTGCCCTGTTGGTGTGCTGCATCCATTAACTGGTCATTTACATTAGGTATATTTCCTAATGCTATCCCTCCCCCTCCCCCTCCCCCTCCCCCCATCCCACAACAGGCCCCGGCGGGTGATGTTCCCTATCCTGTGTCCAAGTGTTCTCATTGTTCAGTTCCCACCTGTGAGTGAGAACATGTGGTGTTTGGTTTTCTGTCCTTGCGATAGTTTGCTCAGAATGCAAGGTACTGTTGATCCTTCCTATCCCCTTTCAGGGAAAGGCCTTAAATAAGAAAAATGTATGAAAGCACTTCATACCTTAGCTTTTAATTCACGTCTGGGATTATCTAAGACGACGGTCATAAAATGGCTTTTAGAGCCTGCTGCACATTCAAAATCTCCAATTCCCACCCCTGCCCCACTTGTTCAATGCTTCCGTCCCCTCGCTGCTAAAGGATACTTCATTTCCAGCAGAAGCTTTTCAGCCAATGGTGCCCCAACTGCACAGCGTGCTGGGTTCTCATCCATGATGAATCTGAATGTTGGCTGCAGTTCCACTAGACACAGAGCTGCTGGGCATGAAACCTTATTGACAAAACGCTCCACAAAATAAGCTCCTCAATGGTATAAACACCGAACAGAGTGAGGCAGTGGATTTTAAAGTTTGCACCTTTAAAAAATATATGCCTATTACATTAAAGTCAACAGACTTAAAAATGATAACTAAAAAATGACACTAGTTAAAGCCTTAAGTCTTAGTGTCACCGTGCTTTTTCTGATCTGTTCTATTAACTTTATTTATTAGCAGTGTACATCTGGGTTTAATCTCACCTCCGAATTATCACTACACTGAAGATTTAAACAAGAAATCAATTGGCACTTTCCTCCTAGATACTGCCTATTAAAAAAAATAAAAATTCTTTCAAATATTTTTAGAGATTTACAAAAAAAGAAGAGTGACAGAAAAGACTGAATGCCTGCTTTTTCATCTTACACAAAATGTCAAAACACAGGCACACTTCATCCTCTTCTCTGCCTCACTTATTCTCCCAGGCACTTAGACTAGCTAATATATCGTATATTTTACTCATTTATCTTGTAGCTCCTGGGTTAGAGTCGGAGCTCCATGAAAGCAGGAATTTTTAATGCTTGTCAGTGCTATGTCCTCTGAACCTAGAATAGTGATTGGCACACAGTAGGTGCTCAATAAATATGCCTTGGACCATGAAGAATAAAAATATCTGGATTTTGAAAGCAATCATTGCAGAGAATCAATCATAATGCTTAGCATATTAGGGGTTATTTTTTAGGTTGCCTGATTCATAAATTACACAATGCTGAAAATAAGGTTTTTCACCTAATAAAGTTGGTTTTGCACATTAATTTATAAATAGCTCTCATTGCATTTTCTTTTTGTTTTTTGTTGTTGTTGTTTGGTTTGTTTGTTTTTTAGAGACAGAGGTCTCAACACGTTCCCAGGCTAGATTTGAACGCCTGAGCTTAAGTGATTCTCCCATTTCAGCATCCCAAGCTCCGCCCAGATTGATGCATTTTATGGTAATTCCTTTTTTCTCTTTTACAGGTTTTTTAGTTCTGTATTATTTGTAAAAAAAAAAAAAAAACAAAAAACAAAAAAAAAAACACCCTGTAGATTTTACTTAGCACACATTCAGTATTAAGGGAAATTACAGAATATCATACAGGAGTTGGAACTTTGAATTGTGACATACTGGAAAAGAAAATTTGTAGGAAGGATATATGGTACAATATAGTAAAACTATAGGCAATTTATTTTCTTTAAATGTTAGCAGACATTTTCTTTTTAAAAAATGTATTCAAATATCCTAGCTGACTACCTAGATCTCTCATTAAGGTTTGCTTATATTTTCACAACACCATCAAAGGTGAATCTGACCCAAATCCACATCTATAGAAATACATATATTTAAAATTGAAGATCCAGTCAAGTACTAACTAAGCTCTCAAATTTTCTGACAATCCAACCCATCATGTTCCTCATAATGAAGTCAACCATAAGTAGAAATTTTTAAAAAATCTTAAATCCCAAAGAATATTTGCTACCCTCAAAATATTTAATGATACAGAGAAGACCCTACTTATATGTGAGAATTACTAGCGCACTGAAAATTATGCAGGAGAAACATCATCTTCTCACACTTCAATTGAAAGCTATGCTCTTCCATCAATAACATGATTCCCTTCTGGACCCTAAAATCATATGGTTGTGCTAATTGTCCTTGCTAGAAACTGAGGAAAATAAATGTCTCTAGCTGTATAACATGACCCATTTACCAAACTTCGTTCTATGACTACCAGAAGGCCATTTACTCTCATTCCTCTATCCTGTCAAACAAAGTAGGTCTGGCAAACAGAACACTCTAAAGAATAGTGATTTTTTTTTTTTTTTTTTTTTTTTTGGAGACGGAGTCTAGCTCTGTCGCCCAGGCTGGAGTGCAGTGGCTCGATCTCGGCTCACTGCAAGCTCCGCCTCCCGGGTTTACGCCATTCTCCTGCCTCAGCCTCCCGAGTACTGGGACTACAGGCGCCCGCCATCTCGCCCGGCTAGATTTTTGTATTTTTAGTAGAGACGGGGTTTCACCGTGTAGCTCAGGATGGTCTCGATCTCCTGACCTCGTGATCCACCCGTCTCGGCCTCCCAAAGTGCTGGGATTATAGGCTTGAGCCACCGCGCCCGGCCGTGATCATTTTTAACAATGAATTCACTTAATATATGTTTAAACTACATTAATGCTTTTCACCTAAGCAATCAATAGAATATCCATTAAACGCAGACATACACACATGTTGGACAGTGTGTGTTCACATACATACACATGCACATATATAAATATACACATATAATAATTACATATGTTAATTATACAAATTATTTTTATATCTTTGCCTCAAATGTCTTGTGATTTGATCACATATAGGATAAACACGTGAGCTGTATTTAAACACAAAGCCAAGGGTTCAAACCTGTTAGGAAGCACTGCAAATACTCAGAGATCCAAAATGATCCCAGAGGATTAAATTAAGCTGAAAATAGCATCAGCACCGACATATATTAATAGATATGCCAATGGGAGAACTAAGGTTTTCTATTTCTGAAAGGTTCATGTGTTTCCTTATTTCTGCGAGGGAAACTCCTGACTTCTGGGTAATCTTTGGCTCCTGAGTGCTTGCCTGGCTCTGACTCTGTCTTGGATTGACCATAAGCTTCTGTTGCTCTCTTGCGCTTGATGGTTTGCCTGAAATGAACTACTGTTCCTTCCTGATTTCTAGCTTCTGTGTACTTCCGGAGTCAACAAGTTCTGCGTCCCTGCTCCAGCATCTGCCTTGGTTTTCCTAGTCCTGATTAATCACACCATTCCCACAATTCAGAAGGGTCCGGGCCAGTGATTCATCAGCGGAACATCTTGGAAGAGCGATACAAATTTTGCGGTGGATCTTTTCAGAATCCCCACTTTCCCAATTAGGAACTGACCAAAATGTTCCCAGGTGTGAGTTCACAATGATCCGAGCCTTGAAGGTAGTTCTAAGTTGCGAGTTAAATATGAATATGCAGTGCCTAACACATAAGAAACACATAACAAAAACAGAATTTCCATATCATCTTGGAATATTTTTTTCTGGAAACTTCCACAAAATTTTAAAATTACATAAAATCACCAAATACCCCAAAGCCTTTCTGTAGTGAAAGCCAATGGAAAACAAAAACACAAACAACCTTGAGAGCTCTGGAGCTCTTACAAATATATGTGAAGAGAGAGATAAATGTTAGATGGATTGCTATGTGGGAAAGAATATATTATTTTAAGGGAAAATCATCCAAATTATATTTTAAATACAATAGGTTCTTATAGTAAAGGAATCTAATAATTAATATAAATGATTTTCTGAGGACAGGAGACTAAAGTATCAATGGATTCAAAATGTGGCAGAGATGACCCTTTGCCCCTCAATATTTATTCCTATGTCATTATTTTAGTGTAGAATTCCCTAAGTTTCAGCTGGGCACAAGGCTGTCCAGCCAGTCAGCATATCTCCCAGTCTCCCTTAGAGCTGGATTAGCCAAGTTACAAAGATCTGGCCATGGGGATGAGAGGGAAAGTGATGTGTGTCATTTCTGGGTTACATCCTTAAAGGGAGTGCTTGCCCTCCACTTTTTCTCCCACCCTCTGTCCCCCTGGGGCTGGGATGTGAAAAGTGTAGTGGTAAGTCAGCTTCAACCATAGGGAAAAGGACAACACCCTACTGTACTGGTTCCCCCACCTTCTCTAACCCATTGGAAACACCTAGAGAACATACATAAATACTGAGGCCTGGCTCCCACCCCCACATACTCAGATTTAATTGGTCCTAGGGGCTGGTAGAGCAATAAGATAAAAGAAACAGTGGTCTCTGAATGACCTGATGCAGCTGAGCTGCTAACCCCACTGGAACACCACTGGGGTATATTTAATTTAAAAATGAAATAACCAGAGTTCTAAGAGAGGATGCAAAAAAGGCCATGTTGATTGCATATGGCTTTCCTAGCCACAAACAATCCTTCTGCATTGTTCAAACTATTGTTATTTGGTCTCAGTTAAAGCAGCTGAACAAATATCCTTACAAATAAACACAAAATTCTGGCCTTCAGGAAAAAAAGAATGTGTTAAGTAAAGGTAAGAAAAAATACTATTCTTTTTCTAAAGGAAAAACTAAAGTATACTATTAAAAACAAAAAAGTGCAGTTTTAGCATAATCCAAGGAAATTATGGCTGAACTAGAGATTTAGTAAAGAAAAAACAAAAAATAAACTAAAAATATTAAGACAAAGACAGAAAAAAGATATTAAAGTTGGCCAATTCATTAATGATTTGCATAAATCAATGAGGCCTTGGTATCAAAATGTGATGATTTTAGGACAGAGTTAAAGAAATATTGATTTCTCTTATAGGCCCATTTTTGACCGGACATAGGTTAGACTGCTTTAAGACATGGTCTTAATAAGAAAGAATAAAGATATAGTCTCCTTGTATTTTGTTGCTTTGTCACCCTGAACATGTAACTTCCATTTCATGGTCTAAAATGGCTGCCCCATCACCTGCCATCACATCCTCATACCACAGGGAGAAGAGGGAAAGGAGAAAAGAGAATGCATACTCTTCACAATAAGGGCACACTGCAGAAGTTACCCAGGCCACTTCTGCTCACCCCACTACCCAGAACCTTTACAAAGGTTTACACACTTATCTGCATGGCAGGCTGGGAAATGTATTCTTAAGCTGGACCTAAAACTTTTATCACTATAGAAGAAAAGAACACTGGGTATTGGGGACACTTAGAAGTCTCTGCCAGAGGTTTCATTATAAAGCGGCACAGGGAAACGAGATAAAGTTGTTTCAAGAATATTCAAAATACATTTTGTAAATATATACAATATATAAAATTGGCCAGGCATGGTAGTTCACACCTGTAATCCCAGCACTTTGAGAGGCCAAGACAGGTGGATCACCTGAGGTTAGGAGTTCGAGAGCAGCCTGACCAACATGGTGAAACCCCATCTCAATTAAAAATACAAAAAATTATCCAGGCGTGGTGGCAGGTGCCTGTAATCCCAGATATTTGGGAGGCTGAGGCATGAGAATCACTTGAACCCGGGAGGCGGAGGTTGCAGTGAGCCGAGATCATGCCACTGCACTCCAGCCTGGGCAACAGAGCAAGACTCTATCTCAAAAAAATAAATAAA
>NW_012115088.1:2527463-2534650 GCF_000951035.1 Colobus angolensis palliatus | reverse complement strand
CAACATGGCACAAGTATACATATGTAACAAACCTGCACGTTATGCACATGTACCCTAGAACTTAAAGTATAATAAAAAAATAAAATAAAAATAAAAAAAAAAAAGAAAAGGCTGGAACTCCTAGGAAGCATGAAAGCAAGGCCAAGTTGAGGTATTACAAGGCACCAAGGGAAAACATCAGCATTTCTTGCACAATTTCGGAAAATATGTCACCATCTATAAAGCCTCTCCTACTCGCAAGAAGACAACTTAAATAGATAATTAAAATAACAAAAGTGGCAAAGCAAAATCAAACATAGATATCAATCCATATTTGACTCTCTCTGAGAAACAAAGTTTTCAAATGAATAAAAATATTTATCCATCTATATTCTATATTGTGATATTTTTGCTGTAAAACCAGAGAATATTTTTATATCGATATTCTAAATTTAATCAGATGGAGTCATTTCTTAAGTACTATACAATTTAACCTTTTCAAATGAAGGGTTTGCCTTTTAATGGAAAATATGCATTTCACATTAATGACAAAACACAATGTCCTTGGCTAAGATATTTTCGAGCAAAATAGATCCCTTTTTGTACACTATGCTCTGTTATATGTAAGGCTATACAACAAATTTATTCAATAAATCAAAGTCTGAAATCACCTATACTAAGTAGAAGTGCTTAAAAATCATAACTTCAAATTAACATATCATTTTTCTTAAAATTTCAATCACTGAACTCTCGGATGCAATGCAATAGTTTATGAAAATAGGGGAAATTTTTAAGCAATTATTATTAGATGTATCATCATGTGAATAGTTATGTTCAATACCATGGAAAAAGTGACCCAGCCACACTTTTAATCAATGAAACATTTACTACAGAATGCTTTTCCTGAAACTTTGATTGTTTGAGGCAACTACAATGTTGTAAATCAAAGATGACTTTAATATAGCTAATACAATTTTAATAAATTGTAAATTCTGCAATTTACAATTATAATGTAAATCAAAGATCTTGATTTTAACATAGCTAATAAAACTCTAATAAATTCACATTTGAAAAATTTTAATAAATTTAATAATGCTTTTAATGAAGAAGAACAAAAATCCATCTCACAAAAAGTAAATATAAATAAAATGTTTAAAGAAATGATGCAAACTAAAACAATTATTTTTAGGTCAAACTAATAGTGCTGAAAACACAAACATAATGATTTTGTTTGGTATGAAAATATAATGCCAGGTATATACTAAAAGAATACTTCAGAAAACACTGTTTAAAACAAGTGCTGAAGAAACTATAATCACACTAAAATGTCAAATAAATCATTGTTTCTTTTTTTTTACATGGCTAATGACTGATATGTGCATTAAATGTAAAGTAGAAGTTTTATACAATTTGCACCATGGTTTAAAAAATGTTTGTCATTATTTCTGAGATTTGAACCTATTCATACTAGATGTAATAAACCAGAAGTGCTTATGTCTCTACTTGAGCTTCTAAATTTGTATGTTGTGTTTAAGAAAATCACATTTGAAAGAATAATTGAACAAAGCCTATCATACATCCACCCTCAGATGTCCAAGCTCAATTCCCTTTTCTATTCCTGAAAGTGTGTGTCCAGATCGTTACTGTTCTCTTCAGGGCACTGCCCTCTCAGCAAGAACAAACAACAAAACAAGAACAAAACAAAACAGAACATCAGACAGAAAACCAGAGTTCAACTTCATAGAGGAAGAACAGCCATCGGGTAGCAACCTCCATACTTGCCTCTCCCCTAAAGTGCTAAAGTGGCCCTTGTCCTTACTCATAAGTTCCTTCTGGAGGAAAGCCATCCCTCCCTGGTGGCTTCCAGAACACCCCCTCTCCTGCATTCCCTAGGCCCCGCTGGCGTTCTCAGGACCTTCTTCTATTAAACTTGTCCTTATGCCTCCACGCTTGGAAAAGACAGGGTGACTGACAGACCAGGCCGGTGACTCTCAAGCTGGTCTGAGCACGTGCCAAACTCAGTCTGTGGATAGACAAGACAGAGGAGAGGGAGACAAGCTTGGAGTTTAGGGAAAAAAAAAAAAAAAACACTTCCGGCTAGGCACGGTGGTTCACGCCTGTAATCGTAGCACTTTGGGAGGCCAAAGCTGGGGGGACTGCCGTAGCTCAGGAGTTCGAGACCAGCCTGGCCAACACGGTGAAACCCCGTCTCTACTAAAGTAGAAAAAGTTAGCAGGGCATGGTGGCATGCACCTGTAGTCCCAGCTACTCAGGAGGCTAAGGCAGGAGAATCGATTCAACCCAGAAGAGGGAGGTTGCAGTGAGCCGAGATCGCACTACTGTGCTCCAGCCTGGGCGACAGAGCAATACTATAAATAAATAAATAAATAAACAAACAAACAAACAAACGAACACTTCCTACCTATCAGGACTTTACCTACAGAAGCTGATTTGAATTTCAGGCCAGCCCTGTGAAATATTATCAAATGTGTTTTCCAAATATGAAACTGAGACATACAGAGGCTGTGTTGTTTGACCAAAGTGAGTTTGTAAGTTTCAGTGTGAGGATTTTAAACCAGCTCATCAGATTCTGTGTCATGCAGTTCACCTCACTGTCCCAGTGTGGGAGGGAGAGCCTCTGGTATGTGTTCACAAGGGGCCACAAAGACCACCGCAGGCAGTTCCACAAGCTGTACACTGGAGAAGCAGCAGAATTTTTAAAATAGTGACAGCTTGCCTATTCTTAGTGTCTGCAAAGATATTTCACTACAGGTATGTTACAGGGCAAGATGGCTCAGAAAATTTTGTCTTGTCTTGTCTCCCAGTGCCATGGGGGTGCTTGCTATGCTTCCCACAAAGGTGCCATTTGCCTTCTGCCACTCTCTGTTGTTGCTGCTTTAGTTCCCTTCTTATTGTCTCTGTCCCCTTGGCTAGCTAGACTCATATGCCTTACCCATCCCTAGACAAAATCATTCCCTTCTCTCCTTGCAGTTACCACCAAACTCCTTGAATAGTTTATCCATCATCCTTCACATCCTCAGCTTCCACTCATGTGTCAGCTGGTTCTGACAGTCTGACCTCGGCTCACACGCTCTACTGAAGCTAAAACCCCAATGACATTCTTAACCGCCAGATCCAGCGACTTCTTCAGTCTTCACACACCCCACTTCCCTCAAGTTCTGCCACTTTAAAGAGACCTTTCTTCTGAAAACTAGATCCTTCTTTGGCTTTCAAAGTATCGCTCTCTCCTAGTTCTTTGTTTCAGCCTTCGATAGCTCCAAGTCAACTGCACACTCTACTCTTCCTCTATCCTTTAAATATTGACTCTCCAACATCCTACCTTTTGTTTGTGTATTTTCTTCCTCTAATTGGTCTTCTTGTGTCATCTTACTCACCTGATGGTTTCAAAATACATAATTAGTTAATTTTTGGATCTCTCACTTTTGGCCCCAATTATTTCTCAAGTTCTACATTCTTATCTTCAAAAATCATAGTAGTATTTGTGGCTCAGCTCAACATGTCCAAAAGCAAATTCATTTTCCTTCTCCTCCTAGTGCTGTTCTGTGCCCTGCATTCCAATTCTCAGTTAATGACACTACCCATCTAGTCTTCAAAACTAGAGACCTAGCCCCACCCTATGTTCTTCATTCTACTTAAACCTCCATTTCTGAGAGGAGTACACAAAATACTAAAGCTTCTACCCAAAAAATCCCTCATAGTTGGGCATTTGATTTTTTGTGGTTTAGTTTGGGTTTTTTTGTTGTTATTGTTCTTTTATATTTTCCAAGGCTTCTACCCCAGATCAGACTTTCCACATTTCTTACCTGGACTAATGCAATGACAGGCTCTTAATGGGTAACTAGACTTCAATCTTTGTTCCTCAACCTCGTAAACAGAATTCTCTTGCTAAGAAACAAATCTAATCACAATAGCTACTAGTTTTATATTAAAGTCATTGGTATTATAATAGGGTATAATTATAAGACTGTTTTAGATCCTGAAATGCCAGGCTCTGCCACACTGAGGTCACATTGGGCATGCTGTACTTTGGGGATGGATAATTCTCCCAGTATGACACATTCCTCCACATCCTTTAGAAGCCAGCTCTATCATCATCTCTTCCCAAAACTTCCCTTGACTCCCTGACTGAAAGAATCTCTATTGCCTCCATGTGACTTCGCTTATGGCTCTAGTGTCGCAGCTCCCATAGAGTATTGTGATGATCCAGCACCTAATAGAAGCTGCGTTCATCTGCACAGGCTGCCATAACAAAATACCATAGATTGATGGCTTAAGCAGAAATTTATTTTCTCACAACTCTGAAAGCTTAGAAGTCTAAGATCAAGGTGTCAGTAGGTTTGGTTTCTCCTGAAGCTTCCCTCCTTAGCTTGCGGAGGGCTGTCTTTTCCCCATGTCCTCCCAAGGCCTTTCCTCTGTACACCCCAGAATCTGTGTGTCCAAATCTCCTCTTCTTTGAAGGACACTAGTCAAATTGGATTAGGGTCTACCCTATGACCTCATTTTAACCTGATCACCTCTTTAAAGGCCCTATCTACAAATACAGTCCTATTCTTAAGTACTGGGGATTAGGACTTCAACATATGACTCCTGGTGAGGGACACAATTCAGTCCATAACATAAACCTTAAGCACAATGTGCTCAATCAATCATCTTTGTCTGGAAGAGTCAGGTCACGACTTAAAGAGTTCGATTTCAGATGCATTCAAATTCTGCTTTGTTTGCTTTTGCTTTGTTTGCCTGTTTGTCTGTTTTCTTGAGCACCTGCTATTTACAAAGCACTGTGTTTAGGCCAAGAAAAGCATACAAAGGAAGTAAATGCAAATCCCCTTTTCTCTGGGAATTTGCCATTTAGACAAATTTTTTTCTAGCTGCTTTTACGAAAGCTCAAATCTGAGAAAGGTGGAGCCATGCACAGAGAAGCTTGGGGGGCACTCCCGAAGCTGTAACATCTAGCTCTCCAGCAGCCCTTGCAAGGGCCTCTGGAGCTCCAGGGAGCACAATTTGAAAGAGCTAAGAGACACACATATATTAAGCTGAATAAGAGAGTGAGGATGCAACTGTTTAAACTCCAACTGTGGTTGTTGCTACCTGGAATATAAAGTTTTCTTACTGTCTTAAAATCAACTAATGAGCATTTATAAGAATATCGTTAAAAAGACTACACTAATAGAAGGAAAACAAGGAAGGAGAAAACAAGAGAATTGGGGACATATAGAAAAGGTAGAGAAGGAATATAACAGAAACAAAAGTCATATCTAATGATAACCATAGGCATGGCTCTTTATAACAACTGTAACATCAGCAAAATAACAGTAACTACTTATAGGACCCTCTCCTGAGCCAAATGGGCCAAGCCTAATGCATATATCATATCATCCTTACAATACCCCTGAGAAATGCTATTGTTCTCCATTGTACAAATGAAGAAAAAGTGGCATGAAAAGTTAGGAATGTGTTTAAAATCACAAAGCAAATTAGAGATGGGACTCAAATGCTAAGGTATCCAAGGTCAAAGCCTGGACAGGCAACACATTTGAAAATATTCTGTTTATGACAAGATACATAGCTTGAAGTCATTCTTTTAATATGCCCACAATGTAGACTAGCCATGCATTCTGGTTTGCCAGGAACAATCCCAGTTTCCATCTCTTTCCCAGTGTAATTACTAATAGCACTCCCTTTCACTCTCAGAAGTGTCCCAGTTTAGACAGTAAATTATATGGTCATCCTGCCTCAATGCCACTGACCCACAATGTAACTGGCCTACACAATTTTCCGGGCCCAGTGCAAAATAAAAATGTGAGGTCTCTTGTTCAAAAAGCAGGGGCTGTTGGGGAATGCTATTAAAGGTACTGAAATATAACGCTTTTTTCTTTCATGTGTCTGCTCTGCTCATGTCCATTGTCCCATCAGACTTCATTTGCAAAACACAAGGTGAAAGAGAAAATTGGCAAGAATTTCAAGATGGCAATAGTAGAGCATTAAAACAAGCTGGGCATCCTTCTCAGCTCAGAACCGTGGGCCACTGCACAGGATGTGCATCAATGAAGCCAGCCCTGGGTCTTCCTTTTCTCTGTCCACTCACATGAGTCTGTCATCTCGGCAGGCTCTGTCACAGGTTTGCAAACAGGAAACAGGTTGTAACTTACTATTGTCCAGACTTTGGATGTTAAATACTGGATGTTAGGTTCATATAATCATTTATTTAGAAGAAATACTTTTAACAAAGCAAAAAATTTCATTTCCCAAGCAAAACAAGAACATAAATTCAAGCAAATTAGATCACTCTCTAACATTTTATCTATGACCTAAAAATAACCTATCCATGATCTCAAACAAAAATTTAAAATACATGCAACAATAGTGCATGCAAAGCCTTTAATACCTCAATATCTGATTTAAATCATGTTTCTGTTTTAAAGGCAGGTACTACATGTTTAATTTGAAATTTTTTGCTGCATAAATTCATATGTGCCTAAGCAAAACTGAAAATTCTACTGTCTATTTAGACCAAATGGAAGAAAACAGGAAATCAAAATGTTCAGGATAATTGAGGCACTATCGTTAAAAATGGAGTGGGAGGAGAGAGGGTGGGTCAACTCACTGATTCATGCATGCACTCAACAAGCATGTATTGAGTACCTACAATGTCACAAGCACTGCACACAATTATGGAAAGCACAGGCAGACAAGGTGGTATGTCCCTGTCCTCAAGGAGGTCTAACAGAATGAGACCAAAGTAAACAAAAATCAATGAGTTTGGGTACTATGGAAGAAGGAAATGCAGGGTAAAGTGGATATAAGCAAGGAGCACCTGGGAAGAAGGGGCTAACTGAGCCTTGAAAGGAATCCACAAGGTACAAAAGGAAGGCCCCAGGAAGAACAAAGGCTGTGCTGAGGAAGCACAGCCCACCATGGAAAGAGTAGCCAGGTGAAGGCACAGAGCTTTGTTCAAACAGCAGTGTGTGCCTGGGGGCAACTACAGAGAAGATGCAGATAGACAAATATCATGGCATAGAGAAGAAAGGCAATGCTCACGGGCTGTCTTGGGGATGGCAGTGGGGTAAGATCCTCTTTCCTTAAAGGCCGAAGTGTGGGAATTGAGGCGAGAGAGGGCTGAGAAATAGGAAAGATTTTAGAAAAGCTTTTCCCTCTAGCCATATTCTTTTTTTTTTTTTTTTTTTTTT
>NW_012115088.1:2505741-2527413 GCF_000951035.1 Colobus angolensis palliatus | reverse complement strand
TTCTTGAGACTGAGTCTTGCTCTGTCGCCCAGGCTGGAGTACAGTGGTACGATCTCGGCTCACTGCAACCTCCACCTCCCGGGTTCAAGCGATTCTCCTGCCTCAGCCTCCTGAGTAATTAGAATTAAATATGTTCACCACCACGCCCAGCTAATTTTTTGTATTTTTAGTAGAGATGGGGTTTCACCACGTTGGCCAGGCTGGTCTCGAACTCCTGATCTTAGCTGACCCACCCGCCTCGGCCCCCAAAAGTGCTGGGACATATGATCTTTTTATAAAGGTAATAATACCATTTTGTTTGCTTATTTATAGGGTGGTTAAGTAAAAATACATTCTTAGTAGAACTAAAAATATGTTTTTTACCTCTTCTTCCTCTTTCTACTAAAGATTAGTCATCCTACATCCATGTTAATGGCTTAAAGCAATAATATAAATGATTAATGACTAATCTAACAAATATTTAATTTGACTTAGGAGTAAACTATCAATTTTTGGCAACAAATTTACCACTCGACTTATTTAATACTATGGTTAACTTTTAAAAATAACTCCCATTGTTTGTTTCCATCTCTGATCATTCCCTTAGGATTGGTTCCTAGAAGAGGAATTACCAGGCCAAAGGGTTTGAATAGCTTAAAAGCTCTTGGTACACACTAGCATAGTCTAATATCAAAACCAGAGTGACTACATCAACTTCAAATAACCAAGAAAACTCTATGGGGTGTAAATGTTGCTGTAAATAACACCCTAAAAAGAAAATCTAATAATGTATTATAAATAGATCTTAGGTTTTGTAAGCCAGAGTAAACTTTTATTTAGGATGACATTCAGACTAATTAGTGCATTTGTGCATATAAACATAAACAGGCACAAATGATGCACAAAGAAAACGAAAAGTGGAAGAGCCCATAGATTCTGAAAGAGAAGAAAAGAAATCATGAAATGATGTTCTCCTTATAAAAGGGGAAAATTTATTTTATACTTTCCATACTTTCTTACCTAATTCTATATACTAATAGTAAGTTTTCTGTTGTAATGATCAGGTTTAAGATTAGAAGAAAAACTGATATTTTAAATAAAGATCAACAAATTAAGTTTTTAATATAATTAGATTAACTGTCTAATTCTGCAAAGTATTCTGCACAGTACTTTGTACACAGATCTTCAGAAAAGAGTAATTATGTAAGAAATGACTCAGATTCTTCAAAATACAAAGAACTTTGTTACCAAAAAAGTTTCATGAAAGCCAAATTTAAAGCTATTAAAAATCAAATCTTAAAAACATACATTTTTGACAATCTTCATTACAAGGAAGTATATAATAATTCTAAAAATCTCCAGTTACCAGGATATTATCAAATACCTGTACATTTGCAGAGAATGTGGCCCCTAAGAGTCAAGTATATTGATTCTGAGAAGTCAACCATAACCCAATCTGTACATTTTACATCACTTGAGACATTGTTCTTTCCTTCTTGCCACAGCCAAGAAGTGAATTTTATCTGTCATGATTATAAGCAGAAAGTTGACAGATTTCAGAACACTAAGCAGGAAGTTTGGCACCTGAAATATTTTCCTTCAGACCAAGGGGGCATGGAATTGGTTGTTGGAAGAAGAAGGATTTGGATGAGATCACAAAAACTGAAGCTCCTGGTTCTTTGAATGATGCTCTCCCAGGAATCTGGGTGGAAAGAAGCCAAGGCTTAAATTCTTTGTCTTTTCAGCAGTGAATAGGAAAAATTCAACTTTTGAGTGTTATCTCAGCAGCTACTTTCACTCAGTTTTGCCCCTTCGGCCCTAAAATGAATGAAACGTTTTCAAAGCAGATGGCAGTGAGTCAAGCAGAAACGTGGAAAATAAATACATACCCAGTTCCACGAAGTCCCGAAGCTTGATTACAGCACTCCCATGGGCCATGTAAACAGGGGACCAGAAACTGAGCAGAAGACAGATTTAAGCCAGTGGGGAGGAGACTGTAGGACTAGGACAGGGTGAGCGCCACATGTGGCTTTAATATCCAACAGCTGCTAGAGATCATCACCCCTCTGCTCTCTCAGTACCCCCACACCAGAATCCTCTGTTTCAAAGACCATAACTAAAGCGGCCACTGCCATGTTATCTGAGTAACGAACTCAAGCTCGAGCACATTCAAGGACATTTTTTAACTTAGTGTACCTGAAGGTAGCCGACTGGATCTTTAATCACTAAACCAAAGCTTTAAAACAAAGTCTCCAGGAAAGAACAAGAAGGAAAATCAATTACACAGTGCACTTAAGCAGACTAGAGAGGAGGGTAAAAGAAAAGTGAGGGAAGATGGGGCAGCCGGGATTCCCTGGACTGGAGCTCTCTTCTCTAGAGCTAACTTTTCAGACCTGGAGCTCTCCAAGGCCCCCGCAACTCAGTGAGTCTCAGGACACCAACAAATGCCCGCGAGGGTCACCGCCCCCGCGAACGCAGCGTCCACACGCCGATTCCCGCGCTTGCGACGCCCCGACCCGTCCCTGGTCCCCGCACAGACAATGCCGCGCGCGCTTCCCGCAGCCGCTCCGGGACCCGCGCCCCGCGCCGCTCCGAGGTCCCCCAGCGTCTGCCGAGGACACTCACCGACACCAGGAACTCCAGTGTGCCCACATAGTCCCGCTCGGTCTTCTGGAGCTCGCTGAGCACGCACACGCGCAGGCGAAGCTGCTTCTCCAGGTCCTTGGCGCTCTCGGCTCGGCCGTCCCCACGGCTGTCCTCGCTCATGGTCGGCGGCGGTGCGCGGCGCTGCCCGCCGTGCTGAGGGCTGACCCGCGCGCCCGCTGCTGCCCGGCACCCGGCGGCAAGAATGGAAAGTTGCCTCCTCCGCCAACTCCGAGGAGGGACAGACTACTTTACATGCTGGGGAGAGGCTGGGCGCAGGGAGAGGAGGGGATCGAGCTGGAATCCCAACGCGGGGGGCGCGGGGCTCCGCAGAGAAAATTCCTGGGAGTGGGGGCTCCGGCCAGGCCCTGCGCGCCCAGTCCCGCTGCTCTGGCCTCACAGGGCCGGGGCTGGAGGGGAAGCGGCTTCGGCAGCCACGGCAGTGACTTGGACATCAATCAAAAGCTTTGTATCCATGTGACTCCGACCCTTTACCCTTCGCCAAATCTCAGGAAAAAGGAAACACAACCCTGGGGAAGTGCTGCGTGCTGGCTAATCACACACACACACGCGCGCGCGCACACGCACACACACACACACACACACACACACAGCAGCAGCAGCAGCAGCAGCAGCACTTGAGATGGAACTCACAGGAGGTTCCCAGTCCCAGGGACACACACTCCAAGGCGCAACTCGAGGGTTACTCCTGAGACTCCCCTATTATTTAACTTTAATGTGTTTTGTACGAATCCTGAAAGCAAAGAAACAAGTCCCCACGGTTACATAACTGGATGGGAACAAAAACAACCACGGTATTGACCCTCCCGTCTTTGAAAAGAAACACATTGATTTTTGGTTTCATTCAAGCACAAAACAGGTTTGCTTTTAAAACCCTCCAACTGAGAATAGTTCACAGGGCAGACACCCTCCAGTCTGAGCTTGGAAAGTCAATTAGCATAATAAATGAAGACACTATGGGAAAATGACAGCCTCTGCCCATGCAATAAACCCCAGATAAAATAAGCGTCACCCTTGTACTGTGCTGTTTTCCATGTCTATAACTTTTTTCAACATCAACATAGTATGTAAATCCATTGAGAGGCGAGGGTATTTGTGCCAGTTTTGTTTCTAAGAGCTGCTGTAATTTAAGACGGTGTCACTAATTGAAAAGATAAAGCTGTTGTTGGATGCTTATCAGAAGATAGAAAGCTAGGTAGATAACGGAAATAATCTTAGGTTTTGAAGACAGACACACAGAACATGCTCGATTTTAAAGTTAAAGTTTATTGCCTCTTCTCACTTGGAAACTAAGCCTTAAATATTTCCAATACGTTTAACAGACAAAACAATTCATATATATTTTTGAATTGGTATTATCCACATATAATTTCCACAGATCAACTTAAAACAATCTAAAACTAATGGCATTTAAATAAACTGAAGAGTGAATAGTGTCGATGCAAGAAAGTGGTATGTTAATTTGTTGCAGTCACTGAAAGCATTAGCAAAACTCTAAAACATAAAGATGCTTTTCACTATATTTACATTAAAATAATTACCTATTGGTTTTCCAGATGATGTCTTTCCAGAGCATGGTGTGACCATTCCGCTCTGTAACCACGCAAAGAAGGATTGTACTTTCTTTGTATATTAAAGATAAAATTTTCAAATGATGTACACAAAGCTGGTGGATAAGATGTGATTTTCCTCTTTCTTTTACAAATGACTATTTAGAGGTAGCCAAGAGCAAAGGGCAAACAACCTAGATGGCTTCACACGCTATGGCAGAAGAACAAAGGGCAAGCACATTAAAGAGCAGACCTCACAGCACCTAGTAAACAATAAACAAAAGAAGCAGAAGACATAGGAAGCACACAACCAGAAATGAATGGGAAACGCAAGCATGACTGAACCTTCTCCCCATGTACTACAGGCAGCATTTCTTCCTTCCCAGGTCTGCACCTTTCCCTAGGGAAGAAAGCAAGTAAATAAAGCAACTTTCTATCCGTTGTTCTCCTAGATAAAATAGAATCTCTTGTACTAATTGTCCCCAGTAAAGAACTGCTTATGCAATTTCCTTCTATCAAAAAATTAGTCTATGGACAGCCCGTTAGGAGTGCAGGCTCATCTCTGAAAGCAGGACACTTGAGTTTGAATCATTAATGGGATTTTACCCGTCCAAATCACTTACCTCAATTCCACAAACATGCACTGAGGATCTCTACGATCATTGCATAGTGGGAAGGCCCAAGAGCCACAGAGACCCTGATCTGCAGACACATATTTCTCAAGGTGGCTCACAGACCATTGAATTACAATCACCTCAGGTCTTGTTAAAATGAACGTTACTGGATCCCACAAATTTGTTGAATGAGAATCCCAGAGATGTCTGCCCTAAATTCTCTTATCAAGGTCCTCAGATTGTTCTTAAACTCACTAACATTTGAGAACACCACCTAAAGACTTATAATTAAGTCAGGAAGAGGGTCAAAGTGACATGTAACTCTGTTTAAAAGGTAAGATGCAATGAATGCTTTGCAAAAAACAAAAAAACAAAAACTAGTGTGATGGAAGCTAGCAGAAAAATATTCAATTTTAACTGTGTAAATTCAAATGTCTCTCAGAAGTGCTTGTGTGGAATTTCTTAAGATATTTAAAGTTTCTGAACACACTTCTACTCCTTGGTCTACTCCTCAATATCATTTATAATTAATGAACAACTTCAGGACACCATGTAGTGCTTTCTGCCAACCAGCTCTCAATGTCTTCTGTTGTGCTGGCTACAGTTCTTAATTCCTCATCAAAGACCTAAGAGCATAAGAAAATAGGGCTGGAGTATCTGGAAACCTTCACTTTGATGGTAAATAAGGTCTTTCATAAACTCTGAATGTGCTATATCCCTCCCCGCTTCCTCTATTGAAACTTTAGGCCCTGTCTGCCAGGAAAAGGAAAGCAACAACCAAAATGATGGACAGGATCCAGTTTTTTTCCTCAAATACTAATGAGGTTGAAGCATCCAGTGAAAAGGAGATGGGAGAAAAGAAAATAGGGGAGACTGAGGAGGAAACTAGCTCAGCCACTGAATATATTCCATATGCATGAACTTGATGTGGTTAGAATCCATTATTATATGGGAAGTTAAGGCTGGAGAATCACTTGTACCCAGGAGATCAAGGCCACGGTGAGCTATGATCACACCACTGTACTTTAGCCTGGGTGACAGAGCAAGACCTTGTCTCCAAAAAGAAAATAATGATAATAATATGTTATCATAAGGCTCAAAGAGTCAAAGCCCAGGGCACAGTAAGCTTCCTTCGGTCAGGCCCAGAGAAGGGCTACTCCTACACTAAAAGCCTAAAAACTACAAAGCTTCCTTTTTGGAAAAAGCGAACTCCTTGGTCATAGTTCAGATAGAGGTCATTTTGGCCTTTCTGCCATTTCACTAGATCAAATCTGATGCTGAACTTCAGGAAAAGATATAGCACAGAAAAAAATAGAAGGTTGCTTTGTTGCATGGCTGTCTGGCTAAATAGGGAACTCAAAGAGTCAGACAGCTCTTTATCAGTAAATTATACAGTAAAGCTCTTAATATAGTAAAACTGATTCTGTCATTTTGTTTACTATTCTGGCCTATGATAGACAACTCTAGATCCTATATACACACACACACGCAAATGTATATATTTCCATACATATTTTATATATGATATCATATATGTTTATATATGTAAGTATACATATGTGTATATATGATTATATATTATATACATATAATTATATAGAGAAGACTATCATAGACACATTGGAACTATATTAATACATGTTTAAGACTCTTGGACAATAAGTCATTCTAAAAATATTTATTAATTTTGTTTACAGTTCATGCTTAATCCCCTGGTTACTTCCACTTAATTTTTTTGGAAATTTACTCATAACAAGCACAGGATGTTCTAGAGCACGTAATTAATTCTACCATGCCAGTATAACAAGTTTAGAATATGTATTACTTAAAGCATGAAATGCAGTTTTCATAAACCACATTTTATTCTCTAATACAATGTTTTATGGCAAACTAAATAAATGTTTGGATAGTATTACTTTAGCAAGAATCTAAAGTTCTTAAAGATGCAATCATTTTCAGATCAGACTAGCTTTAGACCAAATCATCATCATAGCCATCATCTAACATGTAATGGATAATCACTTTCTCATTATGAAAACTTAATCTACAATCATCGCAGTAAAATAAACAGCCAATTTTTGTCTGTGAGTTGTCTCCGAAGAATATCATCCTTCCAGTGTCCATCTGCCTTCTAAGCCTTCGCTCCCCATCACTTCCTTAAAAAATCGGCAACCGCACGTGCCTTCAAACTATGCTACGTTACTCTTCTTCCTGGAAAAAATTCGGAAGAGTTCTGCTCATTGTCTGTGACAGGCAGAATAATGGCAGACCAAAGATATTTGCATCTTCAGCCCCAGAACTATAAATGTCACTTTACATGGCAAAAGGCAATTACCTGCTGATATGACTAAGTTAGGGAACTGGAGAAAGGAGAGATTTTTCTGAATTATATGGGAGTTGGGGGTGGGCAGTATAAGCACATGAACCCTTAAAAGCAGAGAAGCTTTTCAGATATGATTTCAGAGGGAGATGTGACTGGAGGAATGGTCAGAGAGATGCAACATTACTGACTTTGAAAATGGAGGAAGGGGCCATAAGTCAAAGATCATGGGTTGCCTCTAGAACCTGGAAAGGGTCCTCCAGAACTCCCCGAAGGAACGCAGTCCTGCTAATACTTTGATTTTAGCCCAATAAGAACCTACAAAACAATAAGATAATAAGTGTGTTGTTGTTTGAAACTGTTGAGTTTGTCATAATTTGTTACTACAGCAATAAAAAACTAATACATGGTCCTTACTTCTTTACCTCCCAATCTTTTCTCAGTCCCTATAATGTGGCTACTCTCCCCACTGCTGCAGTGACACTCATCTGATACAGATCACTAACGTCTTTATGTTTTTCATTCCAATGCATGCTTCTCATTTATTGTCTTATTTGACCTTCCACAGCATTTAACAGCGTTGATTCCCTCTCATCCTAGGAAAACTCTCTTCCTCTGCCTTCTAAGATGTCAGTGTTCTTTCTTTGGATCCCTGTACCCTTTCCTAGAGGAGTTCTCTTCCTGGACCCATCTCTAAATCTTTAAATTCTTAAATTGTTTTCTACAAGTTGATGTTCTTTGGAGCTTGGTCCTCAGCCTTCTTTTTTTTAGTCTCTCTGGGTCATTTATTCAACATCTCCCATTCCCAATTAGTCAAGGATTTCCCCACTGGGTATTAATTGACTCCTGTACTTCCCTGTTACCCATGCATGAGTGCCAAGAGGCTTCCACAGATAAGATTTGAGTCAGGAAGCAAGAAAGGTGAAACACTCTTTGCTTGTTCCTGTATGCAGTTGTGGAAGCACCTGTGGAACTGGTCTCCTGGTCATCAGGAATAAGAGAACAGGTCAAGAGAGTTTTTCCTGGAATACAAGAGGGGTCTGACCCTGCTCCAAATCCTTCAGAATAGAGGCAAATGTCTTGTATCACTTGAGGACTCTCTGGCCTCATTCCATGCCACTTTCCACTTTGCAATGTGCACCCCTGCCACCATAGAGCACTTTGACAATTCTTACAGTGTCAAGCTCCATAGTGGTCTTTTTCTCTTAACAAAAAACTGAGTATACTTTATCATAATTGCAGATCAATTGATGAGATTCTCTACAGACAGACAACAGTGTCTTGAAGGAAAGGACCCAGAGCCTTCCCAGAACCTGGCATGCGATTGTAACTCAATAAACATTTGCTAACTGAATATATGAATGAATTGATGGAAGAATAGAACACAATAGAACTCTGTTGGCCTTCTAGAGCTTAATCACTCTATCTCTAAACAAGGATAGGTCTGACTTGGTTTTTTGTTTTTCCTTTATCCATTCTTTAATAAGAGAAGCCAACATAAATATTTGTGTAGTCTCCTCAGAGAAAAATGTTCTATAAGTAAACAATCTTTGCTGTGGATTTTGAGTCTGTGTAGAGGAAAAGAGGAACCTACAAATATCACATTTATTATATTATATTCTCAAGGAAGTATCATTCATCTTACCTGAAATGTGCTAATCACATAATCAAATCCATCTATCTTGCACCCAAACGAACCATAAAAAACAGAGTGAAAGAAATGTATGATAATAAGTTCAGGAGAAAAATCACAATTGCCAAAGTACAAAAACAAGTTTACTGAAAACAGATATTCAATGTATTAGACCTCTTTTAGTAATGGAGAAGAACCTCTGTCTTCTGGAATACTTCAAGAGTCATGTAAATATAAAAGAGAACCATGTAAAATAGCTTTCTTCTACCATTTTTTTAAAAATTAGACTTTATTGTTTTAACAGTTTTAGCTTTACAGAACAACAGAGTGGAAAATACAGAGGTTCCATATGGACCCTCATATGTCTCCCCCTAGTTTCCCCTATTAATATTTTGCATTAATGTGATAAATTTGTTACAGTTGATGAGCCAACATTTATATAGTATTATTAACTAAAGTCTGTAATTTACGTTAGGATTCACTCTTTTATGTTGTGCATTCTATGGGTTTCGACCAATGTATAATGATATGTTTCCACCATTATAGTATCTTACAGAATGGTTACACTGTCCTAAAAATCTCCTATGTTCCACCTATTCAATTTTACCTCCCCCCTCCAAGCCCCTGGCAACCACTGACCTTTTTATTGTCTCCTTAATCTTCCCCTTTTCAGCATGTCATGTAGCTGGAATGATACAGTATGAAGCCTTTTCGGATTGTGAAAGATATAATATCTGTGTCTAGATTCTCCTTTTTTTATATGTGGATATCTAGTTTTCTAGGGCTATTGGTTGAAAAAAAAAGTATCCTCTCTCTATTGAATTACCTTTACTACTTTTCCCAAAATCTATTGACCATATTTGTATGTGTCTATATCTGGCTCTCTATTCTATTCCATTGATCTAATTTATTCTTTTGCCAGTACCATACTATCTTGACTACTGTACATCTCTATAGAAAGCTTTATAGTATGTCTTAAGGCCAGGTAGTATCAGTGCTCTGACTTTGCTCTTCTCTTTCAATATTGAGTTGGCTATAATAAGCCTTTTGCCTCTCTATATGAACTTTGGAATCAGTTTGCTGATATCCACAAAATAACTTGCTGGGATTCTGATTGGGATTGCATTGAACCTATAGGTCAAATTGGGGGAACTGACATCTTGACAGTATTGAGTCTTCCTATGTATGTACATAGAATATCTCTCCATTTATTTAGATCTTTTTTTCTTTCATCAAAGTTTTGTATTTTTCCTCTTTCATAACTTATACATATTTCCTTGAATTTCTACCTGAAGTATTTTTTTCTTTCTTTTTTGGTGCTAATGCAAACAGTCTCGTGTTTTTAATTCTAAATTCCAATTGTTCATTGCTGGTATGGAAGAAAGCAATTGATTTTCTCATATTAACCTTGTATCTCACAAGCTTGCTGTAATTACTCATTAGTTCCAGGACTCTTTTTTGTTAATTTGGGGGATTTTCTACATAGACCATCATGTCTTTGGCAAACAAAGATAGTTTTATTTATGTCTTCTTTTCCAATATTCTATTTTCATTTTATTTCTTTTTCTTGTCTTATTTGGTTAGTTGGCACTTGCAGTATGACGCTGAAAAGGAGACCTGAAAGCTGACATTATTACCTTATTTCTGGTCTTAGTGAGAAAGCATCTAGTTTCTCACCATTAAGTATGGTGTTAGCTGTAAGTTTTCTGCAAATGTTCCTTAGCGAGTTGAGGAAGGTTGTGTCCATTTTTAGTTACAATTTTAATTCTGATGTTGATAACCTCGTGCCAATGTATAATACACTTAAGCTACTATTTCTTTTTTTTGAAAATTTGGGCAATGTCTCTGGCCTGCACACCTTACCCAATGAGACGATTAGCAATTCTGCCCGTCTCCCTGCCTCTTGCCACCTTCTACTTCTACCTTCTGAGCTGTATATTTAGTAGCAGGTTTGGTAATATTTAACTTGTAACCACAGGAAAGTCACCCATATTTCTTTCTAAAAGCTTAAAATTAATAAACAGCATATATTATACAATTATTTTAATAATGCTAACTGAAGAAACAGAATATAAGATTGCATCTCATTCTCTCTGTGACCAAAGTCATAACCTTCATGACAGAGGGATCACTTCTAGGTTAAATGGTTTCTGTTTCATAACACACCATCATTGCTGAAAGGTATGCATGACATCTCTTAGTTTCCTTCATATTTGAACCATGACTTTGTTACATAGCCTGTTTGTTCATTTTCTGTTTTTGGTAGGGATCCTAAGTGGAAAGAAGAAATATATATTCTTTCTTCATATACTCATTAACATTATCTAGCTCCTTAGGCTAAATTTCATTTGTTTTGGTTCTTCTGTTCTTCATTTTCCTCAGAGCCCTCTGATTCTGTTCCCAACCTGGAATGATTGCTTCAGAACCTGACAGATAATTGTCACCAGGGGATTGTTTTCCCAAAGCCTCTGGGTGAGATCTTTCATCTTTTCCATCAGAAATCTTCTCTCTGAGGCTGGGCACGGTGGTTCATGCCTGTAATCCCAACACTTTGGGAGGCCAAGGTGGGCAGATCACCTGAGGTCAGGAGTTGGAGACCAGCCTGGCCAACATGGTGAAACCCCTGTATACTAAAATTACAAAAATTAGCCGGGCTTGGTGGTGAGCACCTGTAATCCCAGCTACTCAGGAGACTGAGGCAGGAGAATTGCTGGATCCCTGGAGGTGGAGGTTGCAGTGAGCCGAGATCGCACCACTGCACTCCAGCCTGGGTGACTCCTTCTCAAAACAACAAAAGAAAGAAAAGAAAAGAGAGAAATCTCTCTGGATGTATTAATTTCCTGGGGCTGCTGTAACAAAACACCAATATCTTACAGTTCTGGAGGCTAGAGGTTCAAGATCAGGGTGTCCACAGCATGGGAGAGAATTCATTCATGCCTCTTTCCTATTTTCTAATAGCCTCATGCACTCCTTATCTCATAGATGGTGTTCTCCCTGGGTCTTCACCTCACGTTTCATCTATGCTGTCTGTCTCTGTGTTCAAATTTTCCCTTCTTATGAAGATACCATCATATTAAACTAGGGCCTGCCCTAATGACCTCATTTTAACTTGATAATCCGCAAAGACCTTATTTCCAAATAAGGTGGCATGCACAGGTACTGGAGGTTAGGACGTCAACATCTTTTGGGAAGACAGT
Organism: Colobus angolensis palliatus; assembly: GCF_000951035.1. Taxonomy (NCBI): domain Eukaryota; kingdom Metazoa; phylum Chordata; class Mammalia; order Primates; family Cercopithecidae; genus Colobus; species Colobus angolensis. The sequence goes on along the minus strand of NW_012115088.1, from coordinate 2,515,456 downwards.
TCGACCAACACCAGTTGATATCTGCATTCACTTTGTTGAGTTATATCTCAGGTAACTTCTTTAAAAAGTGTACAAGAGATATACATTTTCTGAGTCCTGCTGTGTCCAAAATATAATCATTAATCATTTTGCCATCATGCCTTGTTGATATTCTGTGTAAGAATGCTAGGTTCAGAATTATTGCCTGTTAGAATTTTGAATTTTGAATGCATTGCTCATTCTTCTACCATTCAGTGTTGGTGATGAGAGTTAATGCTAGCCTGACTCTCTATCCTTTGTAGAGGATCTGTTTTATCTATCTGGAAGTGTTCAGGAGTCTTTCCTTTATCTTTTGTGGTAAAAAAAAAAAAGATTTCAGGACTATGTTTACATGAGTGTTCTTTCAATTATTTAGAATCTTTCAAACAGAAAAGTGATCTCTTTTGACCTTTGGCCAAATTTTTGTATATATCTTTAAAATGTCTTCCCTTCTGTTATTGCATGGCCATTTCCCTGAACTACTATTAGTTGAGTTGCACTTCTTAGAAATATTCTCCGCATCTCTTATCTAACTCAAGTGTTCAACCTTTTTATTTTGTTTTGTTTTTGTCTCTGTTTTCTCCAATCTCTTTGCTGTTCTTTCTCTATGTTTCAAGAGACTTACTTTATATTCAAACTCTTATTGGAAATTTTCATTTGGCATATGATTATATGTATAACAAATGTTCTAATTTGATCCCCAATTGTTTCTTTCTCACAGCACTGCTTTTGTACTTTGGGGACACTACCTTCTTAAATTTTTCTCTGAAATGTCTTTGTTTCTTCTAGAGACAGTTTTGTTTCTTGGTCTTATCCTTTCTTTAATGGGTTGATGGTCTTCAGACATCCATTCTATTTAAGAGAGAGGAATGGAATAATTTCTTTCTGTAGCAAAGATGGTTCCTCTATTGTTGTATGTGGGTCTGTTTTCCTGCTTAGTCTCTGTCATTAACAGGAAGGTTAAACGGGGACTTTATGTATGTGTCCAGGGCTTGTCAAGATGAAGTGAAGCCTTCAGGAGGAACAGGCAGGGAGCAGATCATTCGCTTTAGAAGTTCCAACTGCCAAAATGGGAGAACTTTACTCTGAGGTATGGCATGAAGTTCTAATGCTGCCTATGTAGATATTCACATTTCAGTAGAGGAGAAGCATTGGGTATTTTTGGAGATTGAAGTTTCATTCCTATGCTAAAGATCAGAAAACACAGAGAAGAGAAGCAAGGAAATGGACATGTCAGGAAGAGAGCAGTAAGCTGCTCTGCAGATAAGTTTCTCAATTGATCCACCCACCAACACTCCCCGCTGCAGCCCCCTCCTGTCATTCTGTTCTACCACTTCCTTGCTCTCTTTTCTTTGTCAGAAAGGCTCCATTGTCTTTTTATCTTGCAGATATTTGTAGACATTTCTTTGCTGCACAAGTTCTTTCTCTTTATGGCAATGAGTTTTCTCCTTTTATCTATTGGTGGTGGAAGGATGGTTTGAAGAGATTCAGGAAAAACACATAACCTCAGCCAAGTATCTTGAACCATCCTCAACTAGAAATTTCAAATTTCATATAATACAGCTGCAAGTGAAACATATAAATACCAGGATTTATGATTGCCAGAAAATAGGACCAGTGGTGTCTTCATATCTTAATTAATGACAGGTGCGCTTACTCTTAAATGCAGGTACACATGAAGAAATGTGGTAGAACGAAACACCAGCTCTGAAGGGAAAGTAATGAAAACTGGAATACACTCTAGACCAGGGTATTCAATCTTTTGGTTTCCCTGGGCCACACTGGCAGAAGAAGAATTGTCTTGGGCCACACGTAAAACAGACTAATACTAATAGCTAATGAACTAAAAAAAATCACCAACAAATCTCATAATGTTTTAAGAAAGTTTATGAATTTGTGTTGGGCCACATTCAAAGCCATCCTGGGCTGCATGTGGCCCATGGCCATGGGTTGGACAAGCTTGCTCTAGATGAAGGAATCCACATGATAATTTTTAAAAGATAATAGTGGATAATTTGTTGAGCAGTCTGTGTTAATTTCACTGTAGAACTTACCTCGATCAATCATTGTACATAGTAGGTAATGTCCAGTAATAAATTATGGCACCTTGTGTCCTCACCCCTTTGTAATTTGACAATCCTGCTGTTTCTATTAAGAGATAGGGTCTATTTTTTCCATCCTTTTAAATCTTAGCTGGCCTTGGGTATTGCTTTTACTAACAGAATATAATAGAAGTGATGACATACAAGTTTCAGAGATTAAACCTTAAAACAAGTTGTAACTTTCACTTTTCCTCTCTAGAAAACCTGCAACCACCATGCTAAGCAAAAGCCTAGTGAAGCTTACTAAAGGATAGCAAGCCATGTAGAGGAAGACCTAGATACTCCAACCAGCAGTCACCATCAATTGCCAGACATGGGAATGAGGCCTTCAAGACCCTCCAGTTCCAACTGAGCTGTCAGATGACTGCAACTATGTGAATGACCTCAGGCTAGACCAGAAGAACCACTCACAGGGCCAACTCAAAAAACTGAGAGAAATAATGAATCATGGATGTTTTAAGACACTAAGTTTTGAGGACTTTGTTCTTGAGCAATGGCTTACTGAAACAACATCTAAAAGAAGTTCTGAATTTTTGTTTCTATTTAGACAATTTTAATGGTATGTGCTGATCCATTGAGCAATCACTGTGGCTAAATTCCATGCACTTATTGGCATAGGCCTGAGTTTTTGTGTATCCTTGAACTAAGTGTTGTAGCAAGAGATTGCCATGAGGGGCTTAGGTAAAATCAGGTCCTATTCTTAGAGCTGAAAGTGAGTTTAATCCCACCCAAAATGAGGAGGGAGTGAAATGGATACTAGAGAGGCACAGGTTGGGGAGGGTAGCAACTGACTATGGAAAAGTCCCTTTCCCTGAGCATTGTTCATCCCCTGCTTCTACTGAGGCCAATGCTGTCACCATGGAAGCAGCTTCTACCTTTGTCTCACCTGCCACCATGAGAATTATCACCTCTGACTCTACCATAGTTGTGGCCAATATTTCAAGCTCCTTGCTGCCACATTACAAAGCTATTCCACATTTGAGTGACCATGATGTTTAACATGAGCTGCAGCTACTGCCAAAGTGCTGGACTGCTTTCAGTCTAAACTAAGCTGAGAACAGTGTGTCAAGAGGGTCTAACTTACTAAATAAATAAATAAATAAATAAATAAATGAAGTTGGAAAGACAGAAGATATGACACAGAAATAAGGGACAAAATGAGAAAGAGGAAAGAAGTACTTAATCCTAGCTTGGTTGCACAGGTAGAGATCTCATGAATGGTCTGGGAAAGGCTACATGCTCCTTCCATTAAAACCAACGGCAGTTTTGGAGGTGGCAAGAACAGCTTTGACTGCAAAATCAGCTATAAACAAGAGACATGTTGATGCACAGGGGAAGAGCCAGGATTTTAGAAGTTTCAAACTTCCAAAGTTCCAGGACAACCACCACAGCTGCCACACAGAATAATGTGTGGGCTTGTGTTACAGGTCACACATCCGGGTCTCTAAAGAGTCTCTCTTTAGACATAAGGATGTCCTTATGCCCTGGCATTCATGCATTCCTTGAGGGAGTGCAGAGAAGGGTTGATTGCTCATTTTAACAACTGCTAAGCCCTAAGAGACTCTGTATATTCCAGTTGCTTAGATTTAGCTGCAACAAAAGTACAGTACTGCTCTGTAACTGCAGCCCAGCTCAGGTTAACCTGTGGACAGTGAGAAGAGTATCAAGGATGAGGGAAAGGGAGGGCATGCTCTCAGCAAGAAAACGGAAAAACATGCGTATCATGAACGGAATTCTCTCAGCGCTCACATCCTTTCCTCACACATTTGTATGTGTTCAAGCCTTACAATACCAACTTAATGGATTCCACTTGATATTTTGCTTTTTAGGATTTTGCATCTATATTCTTAAGAGCAGTGGCTAAGTAGTTTTCTGGGCTCCCTTTAACAAGCTCTGCCATTAAGGTTAAACTGGATTGTTAATATCACCAAGGAGATGTCTAGAAAAATCTGTGGTCTGGAACAGGTTAAATAACACTCAAATGTTTTGAAACACTAGCTAGGAGTCAGTGATTAAGCCATCTCATCCACACAAGGTGGCCTGGTACCTTTCAATAGTAGAAATAACCTAATTTACAACCCCTTTTGGTATTTTCTCCTTTTTCCTGTAAAGATTTTAATAATTTATACTTTGTTTGGTAATCCTTTATTTCTTCCTAGTTTTTCAATTTGTTGCTATGTAAATTATATAAATAATATTTTAATCTCTCCCACACCACTGTAATGTCACCTTTCTTACTGATAATATCTTATATATTTTCTGTGTCCTATTCTTCTTAACCAGGTTTGTGAGAGAGTTCTAATTCCCTGGTCTGTGCATGCCACCAGCTTTTGGAAATTTTAGTGTCTATAATTGTTTTCTCTTTATTTTTGTTTCTTATCTTTACTGATTTCCTCTTCCTATGTTCCTCACATTTTCCTTGTTGCTGTTTTTCTAATTTTCTAAGATGAGTGCTAAATTGCTTCATAATGAGGAATTATATTTATCATTTTTCTTTGATTATGAAGGCATTTAAGGGTACACCTGTTTCTATGCACAGCTCTTTTATGCATCTCATTGGTTTTAACACTCTTCTTCTTACGACTTTCTTGAGAGTTTGCAATTTCTATTTTGATTTCTTAATTCCATGGCTATTTAGGAGTGTGTTTCTTAATTTCCAACTCATTCATCTTATTCATCTCATTTATTTATTTATTTATTTATTTATTTATTTATTTATTTTTTGAGACGGAGTCTCGCTCTGCTGCCCAGGCTGGAGTGCAGTGGTGCGATCTTGGCTCACTGCAAGCTCTGCCTCCCAAGTTCACGCTATTCTCCTGCCTCAGCCTCCTTAGTAGCTGATACTATAGGCGCCTGCCACCACACCTGGCTAATTTTCTGTATTTTTAGTAGAGACGGGGTTTCACCATGTTAGCCAGGATGGTCTTGATCTCCTGATCTCGTGATCCACTGCCTTGGTCTCCCAAAGCACTGGGATTTTGTTCATCTCTTTAATATTTATTTCTAATTTTAAAAATTATAATCAATGAGATATACTTTAAAAAATATGTTAAGTATTTATTTGTGGGCACCTCTATGATCACTTTTTATAAATGTGCATGATCATTTGGTGGGAAAATAGTATATTCTCAATTTTGAAAATGTAACATTACACATGAATAAAATTGAGATTTTGTTGAATTGCATAATTCCATCATATTCTTAATTAATCTTTGTCTTCCAAATTTATCCAGTTCTGAAAGAGCTATATTAAAATATTCACTATAATTAGTTATCATGATCTTGATCATGATCTTGTTAAATTTATGATTGTTTGTATTTCATGTATTTAACTGCTACATTTTAGGTACATGAAAGTTTATTGCTATTTTATATTCTTTATAAATTATGTCCTTAATTATAACATTATAATTATAATCCTATATTTTATAAGTATTTATGACACTTAAAATTTTTCATTTTAAATTCCACCAATCTGATATCAGCATTATCACTCCCATGTTCTTTTATTTGTGTTTTCCTGATCTCTCTTTGCCCACCTGTTTATCTTCATTATTTTTTATTACTAGTTTTAAGCGTTCTTGAAATAAGCAAGCTCTGGGTTTGCTTTCTAATACAACCTAACAGGATCTGACTTTTAATAATAGAATTCAATCCTGTCATAAACAGTATATCAAAGTAATCAAGTAGAATTTATTTTACGAATGGAAGTGTGATTCAAAACCAAAATATTCCAATTAACATAACTCACTGTGTTAACAAATTAAAGAAGAAAAACTTCTTGATTATTTCAATAGATTCTGAAATGGCACTTGATAAAATGTAGGAATGATTTATAATAAAAACTCTCAGAAGGATTAAAAGAATTGGCTTCAATATAATAAAGGATATGGACTCCGACCCACCCACAAATATTATTCCAAATGGTGAAACACTAAAGCCATTTTCATCAAGATGGGAACAAGAAATGAATGCTCTCTGTTGTCATAATTAAGCAATATTGATTTAGTGGCTCTCGGGAATATATAATATTAAGATAAGGTAACTGCTATTGTCTGTTTGTATTCCCCCCAAATTCACATGTTGAAATCTAAGCCCCAAGGTCATGGTAATAAGAGTTGGGGCCTTTAGGAGGTGACTAGGTTATGCGGGAGCTCATGAATGGGATTAGTGCCCTTATGAAAGAGGCGGGAGGGAGTTTGTTTGCCTCCCAGCCCCACTCTGTGAGGACACAGTGAGAAGGTGCCATCTGTGAGAAACAGGACCTCACCAGACACCAAATCTGCTGGCACCTTGATCTTGAAATTCCCAGCCTCCAGAACAGTGAGCAATAAATTTATGCTGTTTGTAAATTACCCACTCTAAGGTATTTTGTTAATAGCAGCCCAAATGGACTAAGACAGAAATAAAATATCAGTAGACATTAAGAAGGGATGAAGAGATTAAACTATCTTTCTGCTGATATGATTGTATACTATAATAAGGAGATTACTTTTTAAAAGATAAATATGCAAAAATATAGCTTTATTGTATACTAGGAGTAAAGTGCAAGAAATAGAAATAGAAAATATACTTTAGAATATGGTTCAAAATATATAATATGCAAAATTTATTTCTAATAAAATACTTGTTTGAACATAATCATAAGTAGGCCAGAAGCAATGGCTCACACCTGTAATCCCAGCGCTTTTTGAGGCCAAGGCAGGTGGATCACTTGAGGCTGGGAGTTCAAGACCCGCCTGTCCAACATGGTGAAACTCCATCTCTACTAAAAATACAAAAATTAGCTAGGTATGGTGGCACATGCCTGCAATCGCAGGTACTTGTGATGCTGAGGCAGGAGAATTGCTTGAACGCAGAAGGCAGAGGCTGCAGTGAGCCGAGATCACACCACTGAACTCCAGCCTGGGTGACAGAGCAAGACTCTGTCTCAAAAAGGAAAGAAAAAAAAAGAATATAATCATAAGCTATTATTAAAGATGACATAAAATCTTTAAAAGAGAGTCTTTATATCATAAAATACTTGATGAAAAGGGCAAAAGAGATTTGCCTTGCAAACACTACAGCTTAATACAAAGCCACTCTAATCAAAAGAATATGACATTAGCAATAGGCAACTATATTAGAGTAATAGAATAAATAGCCAATAAAAATGTACATGTAGAAATTTAATAGCTAGCAAATGCAGTATTCAAAGACAGCGAGGAAATGACTTCCTCACTTCAGGCTATGATAGAATAATACGGACTGGATTTAGTCTCTCATCTTAAACAACCAGATAAGCAGACCTGGTATATGAAACAACAGTTCTTAGACGTGTGATCCCTAAGAAGGATGAAATAAACAACATGAGACCTATGAGTTGAGGAAGCCTGGCACCCAAGTGCAACAATTCAGAAAAACTTAGGTTTAGATGGCTCCTACCACCAAACCACTGGAACATCCTTACTTCTTCCAGGTTAAACAGTCTGAGGGGGCCCCTGGGCGCGGCAACTCATGCCTGTAATCCCAGCACTTTGGGAGGCCGAGGCAGGCGGACCACCTGAGACCGGGAGTTCAAGACCAGCCTGACCAACATGGAGAAACCCTGTCTCTACTAAAACTACAAAATTAGCCGGGTGTGGTGGAGCATGCCTGTAATCCCAGCTACTCAGGAGGCTGAGGCAGGGGAATCGCTTGAACCCAGGAGGTGGAGGTTGCAGTGAGCTGAGATTGTACCATTGTACTCCAGCCTGGGCAACAAGAGCGAAACTCTGTCTCAAAACAAACAAACAAAAATAGTCTGAGGGGGCTAAGCACAGAGTGCTGTGAATACAGTGCTGGTCATCTCACTCTGACTTGGAAGTAGTTAAAGAAGGCTTCATAGAAGACATTTCTAAAAGTGTCCTGGATCATAAGAAAGGTTTCACTAAGGAAGGAAAAGGAAGGGAAAGGGAAGAATGGCCCAGTCAGGAACAACATCATGAGAAAAGGCCTGCAGACAAGAAAGTGTGCTGTGTACTTAGACAAAAAGTAGCTTGTTGTATGTGGGGAATGGGAGCTAGAAGGAGGGAAGATAAAGAGACTGAAGGTAAAGGAGAGAAAGAAAACTGATAGAAAAGGTTTCCTGAGAATAAATGAGATATAGTATCCAAAACACAGAGGGAGGAATTAGCAGATTATGAACACCTTTTCTGTTGTACTGGAAAAAAACAGTAGGCATGAATGTGGTGCAGGTGAGTCTGGACATGTTTGGGCAAAAGGGAGTTTCTTCTGATGCCTGCTCTGTGAGATAAAATGTGAATTCATCTGTTGGGTTGTAGTATCAGAGCTGAGGAAGGAGAGAATTGAGGATCCAGATGAGACTATAAATCATAGCTTCACAGAGGCTGCAGCCTGGCTTGTGTGTGATTTGCTCAGCAATATTCCTGTGTTAGTCTGTTCTTGTGTTGCTATAAAGAAATACCTGAGACTGGGTAATTTATAGAGAAGAGAGGTTTAATTGGCTCATGGTTCTGCGGCTATACAGGAAGCATGGTGCCAGCATCTGTTTGACCTCTGATGACACCTCAGGAAGCTTACGATCATGGCAGAATGTGAAGGAGGAGCAGGTGTCTCGCACGGCAGAGCGAGAGCAAGTGAGAGAGGATGAGTTGCTATACATTCTTAAACAATCAGATCCCACAAGAACCTACTATCATGAGGACAGCACCAAGCCATGAGGGATCTGCTCCCATGACCCAAACACCTCCCACCATGTCCCACCTTCAACACTGGGGACCACATTTCAACATGTGATTTAGAGGGAACAACATCCAAACCATATTAACTCCTGATACTCAGAGCAAATGCACCACAGAAGTGACACCTGAACACAGTAGAAACCCCATTCCCCACATTTCCCTATGCCACTTTCTCCCTCTTCAAGTGTCAAGAAACATCCATTGAGTTTCCAACGGTTTTGAGTGCTGTAATAAAGGAGGCAGAGAGACAGGTCAGTAATTTCCAAAGTTTTTACATGAAAGGGAACCTCAGATTCATTTACTGCGGTAGGCAGTGCTGGCTCAGAATGCTTCACCTCTCCCACATCCCTTAAATTGCCCATCACTCCTTCATGGAGAGAGATGATTTAACCTGGTGGATTCATTTTGAAAGTCTTGTTCATTTGTTGCTATTGAATGCATCACATAGTACCCTTCTCTCTTCTGCGTATTTTAAAACCAATTTTATACCTATTTTTATAGTTTTTAGAATGTTCCTAAGCGTTAAAGTTAATAATGTGTCTGTATTTTCAAGAATCAACCTCTCATAGTTTGACTCATTAAAAGATTTGTGTAACTTACTGAGCAGAATATTGAAGGCAAGGATTATGTTGACTTCACTAAAACTTGTATTCTACAGGAGCATTAGGCAGCCAGCAGGTTGTTAGGGAAACTCTGAAAGAGAGAAAAAATCTAAGCTGGATGTGGGCTTTTTCTAAGCATCTCACGGAATAAATGAAATAGACTGACCGGGCACGGTGGTTCACGTCTGTAATCCCAGCACTTTGGGAGGCCGAGGCAGGCGGATCACAAGGTCAGGAGATCGAGACCATCCTGGCTAACACAGTGAAACCC
>NW_012115088.1:2496944-2505691 GCF_000951035.1 Colobus angolensis palliatus | reverse complement strand
AGATCAAGACCATCTTGATCCTGGCTAACATGGTGAAACCCTGTCTCTACTAAAAATACAAAAAATTAGCTGGGCGTGGTGGTGGGCACCTATAGTTCCAGCTACTTGGGAGGCTGAGGCAGGAGAATGGCATGAACCCGGGAGGCGGAGCTTGCAGTGAGCCGAGATCCAGCCACTGCACTCCAGCCTGGGCTACAGAGTGAGACTCCATCTCAAAAAAAAAAAAAAAAGAAAGAAAAAAGAAAGAGACCATCCAGAAGGGTTAGACAGTATTTCATGTCCTCTATTGACACTTCACTTTTATACTGAAAACAGAGGCTGAGGATTGAGAAAACTGAAATAATAGACAAGAGGAAAACTGTAAAAGAAGTCTCCTCTTATTTTCCAGACATAAATATTTTTGTGCACCATTTTGAACAACACTTTGCAGTCAAAATTACAGCAGCTTCTCAATTGTCTGACTTATTTTAAATTTTCTAAGAAGCAGAATCAGAAACTGTTCAGGCCAATGGATAAAAAGGTTATTTTTTTTTTTGTATGTGCTAAAATCACAACTGATGAGACAAACACGGGGACAAGCAACAAGAATATGTGAAATCTGGATAGTTCTGAAAAGTCTGGATGGTTTGGACTCCAAATCAGTCTGTCGAGAATCTGTGGACATTCTATGGAATTTTTAAGAGTTCAACTTTTTTTAAGAGTGATCAGCAAATTTGAGAACTCTCATTAGACCTATCTTATGATTTTCCTAATTGAAAAGAATACTTTATTTTCACTTATAACTAACGAGTGATTAAATTCCATGTCCAGAGTTGTTTTCCACGTTAAAAAAGGATCCTCAAGAGAAAGGAAATACCACATCATCTTTGCATACTGAAGGATGAGACATGTAATCAGTTATTTGCAAATCAATAATTTAAAAGTCACTGGGTTGGGAACGGTGGCTCTCACAGCTGACCTGTAATCCCAGAACTTTGGGGACTGAGGTGGGCAGAACCCTTGAGCCTAGAAGGTCAAGACCAGCCTGTGTAACATGGCAAAACCCTCTGCTACAAAAATTATAAAAATCAGTCAGGCATGGTGGCACACACCTGTAGTCCCAGCTACTCGGGAGGCTGAGGCAGGAGGATCACCTAAGCTGGGGGTGTTCAAGGCTGCAGTGACCTGTAATCAGCCAGTGCTCTTCAGCCTGGGCAACTGAGCAAGACCCTGTCTCAAAAAAAAAAAAAGTTACTCGTTAACAGTCACTATTGTTCCTTAAAAGAATATTATTCATAAACAATGTTCTTTCAAGATAGTCTTTATAGGACAATACGTGTTTATTCAAAGTTTAGAGTTAATACCTCTAGTGTTCTTAAAACAGTGTGCCTAGTTCATGTTTTAGCCCTATATAATGGTTGGCAAATAAAATAAAAGAAATTTTTTTTATTTTTTAAAACTAAGTATCCTTTTGTCTTATTTCCATGTCTCCTCAACCACAGGCTCTAAAGATTTAAAAAATGCTATTTTATTAAGTAAAATGTTCTTACTGTGCTTTAAAATCAAAATATAACTCAACTGTAGTCACAAAAAAGATGTTTATGTTGACTTAAATCCCTAATCTTTACGAATAGAGGAAAGCATTTTTCACTTTACATTTCTTTTCTGTAATTCAAAAAGGAGAGAACTATTTTTAATATGATTGACATGGCCTTTGAAATTTTAGTTTAAGGCATTAGAGAATATATCTGAGAGCTTCTTTTAAGGAATCTTTGAGAAATACCTAATACTTAGCACAAACTTTCCTTTCTTGTAAGAAGTTTGGAGAAGCTATAATCAGATTAGATGCCATGGAAAATTCATCCTTGATTTTGACCAGAAATTTCCAGTATACCAATTTTCACAAGGAAGACTATTTTCATTAGATTCTAAGAAAAATTTGGGATGGATCAAGCGTGGGAGTTTCTAGTGTGTGCTTGTTTGTTTTTAACCAAATATGAAGATGACTTATGAAGTTGCTTTAGGCATTTTTTCCTGGGTTTCTCACTAAAGCAGGGATGAAAGCATATTTGGGAAGTCCAGATGATTCTTATTTTTCAAAAATTGAGTCAATTGGCACACAAGTCTCCCAGCCAAGAAAACAAAAAAAATGTGTTCATGACACTAAAACTTGCCATTTTATTTCCATCTCTCACTCTCTTTCTGTATCATCCTTATCACAACCATGATCTCTACCATCCTGCAACTGTCCCAAACCCCTCATTCTTTGGCACATGCAGCTGACTTTTCCTCAGTTTTATGTAATGTTTTACCTAGCATGCTGTACGTTCACAGTCTCAAGGCAGGTCCCCAAGTTTTCCCAACCCATCTGATTCACCCTCTGTAGATTCTCCTCTACACAAATGTAAGGCCACCACTGTGGTCTTCTCAAGGGACCTCACCTGTCTTGCATCAACTGGTGTGGACTTCCTTGCCACACATCTTCGTTTCAACCCCACACACATGTATAGAAAAGATCAAAGAAAATAGCAGATCTTGCCTCAAATCAAAATGAAATGTATCAGTGGCAATATTGACCCCACTAAAGACAAAAACTGGATAAAACATGCAACCGAGAAACCAAATTTGTCACTTAAATCTTAAAAGACTCTAGGGCCAAAGATTTATTAATATACATATGTACATAAGTAGTGTATTAATATACTTTCAAGTATAGTAGATATTTCATTCAGACTAGGTTGATGGTATCAACATATCTATTTGCAACTAATGTTTGTGTTTTAAGTAAAGGAACTCTAATATATTTGTTTTATGTCAGAAATGCAGTTAATTTAGAAGAGTCTTACTTCCTAATGAATGTCATTGTATTCGGCCTTCAATGGTCCTGGGTGGGTGGGTTGGTGTGTGTAGGGGTGGGTGGGGGTGTGTGTGTGTGTGTGTATAAAACTATGTTTGGTGGGGCACAGTGGTTCACGCCTATAATCCCAGCACTTTGGGAGGCTGAGGCAGGCGGATCACGAGGTCAGGAGATCAAGACCATCTTGATCCTGGCTAACATGGTGAAACCCTGTCTCTACTAAAAATACAAAAAATTAGTTGGGCGTGGTGGTGGGCACCTATAGTTCCAGCTACTTGGGAGGCTGAGGCAGGAGAATGTCGTGAATCCAGAGGGTGGAGCTTGCAGTGATCATACACAACTAATCATATTATACACATGTGCGCACGCACACACACACACACACAACTTAGAAATGTAAGCCAAGACAAATAATCTTCCCTTCTAATTGGAATAAATAATAAAACATTTATGGCATTTTTTTGACATAAACTTTGCACAGTTATCGTTCTCCTGTCTTAAGCAATGACAATCATTTCACCCCCCTCGTGTGAGCTTTTGCGTGATTAAATCTTCATTTTAAGATGAGCCCAGTTGATTCAAACCTCAAGTGAACTGAATTATTTAGAAAAGTTGAACTTACAAGTAAAGACTTCTTTCCTCCAGACTTGTGAATGTATACCCAGAATTAATGGGTATACATTATTTATGGGAATTAATGGGAATTCTCAGACTTTTCAAGTGGAGAACAGCCCCCTGCAAAGATGGCAGGAGGATAAACTCAGAAAATCTCAGTCATGGCCACTTTATATTGTTTTCTCCAATCAAAGGCTAAAATTGCATTTCTAAAATGATGGGTGTCGGGAATAAAAACATTTACATAGAATAGCTTAAAGCAAGTAGCCTAATTTGCAGAATGTAATAAATAGAACTAAGAATAAAATCATGTCTTTGTGGATACATGCACTATAAGGGAAATAAATGCATTAAAATTAAAATATCATTTTATGGAAATGAGTTTTTCTAAACTGGTAAGTGTACTGTTCAAAGAAAAATGTTTCAAAGGCATGCTTCCCTACATGATTAAGATTCTTTCCAATTAAAAACCTCTGTCTTAAACTATTCTTCAAAGACATTGCTAGTCAGGAAATCCCCCTGGACTCCTTGGTGACACTTCTTATATTTTTCAGTCATAGGAAATTACAATAACAAAATACAACAGAGCCCACACATATGTTAGCCACTTTTGCCGTAGGTCCTCAATTGATGCAAGATGTGCCTGTTGGAAAAAGGGGGAGGGCCAAAGGAATGCAACCTGCAGACTCAAGCACTAACTCCAGAGACAGAATGGTAAGTGGGAGCAAGAAAAATGAAACAGCCAATGTTTATGCATTTTAAAGTTTATCTCTATAAGTATGTTTGTGTTATGGGTGTATTTTGTCTGGGCACAAAGATACTCAATTGGTTGAATGATCACTTTTTGTTCTACAAAAGAAACAGCCCTCAAAAGACAGAAATGAAATAGTCACTTCTCAAAGAGTAGCTTTCCTATTAATGTAATCAGGATCAAAACAAAAGGCCTGTTTACTCAATTTTCTCAATATATGTGAATATATAAATTAATGTATTGAGAGAAGCATAATGCTTTCAATGATACCTTCATCATCAAACATTCCAACTAGTACCAACAGATTCAAAGTATTAGATACATAATCTGTTCCAGACATTGTGGCAAGCACTGCATGGAATTCTAGCAGCAACCCCACGTATTACTCCATTTTACAGATTAAAAAATTAAAGTTGTACCCAAGTCCCCAGAGTGAATTGATAGCAGAGATGGGTTTTATTCAGGTTTGTCTGACCTGAAGGGATGTTTGTTCACCTATACAAAAAATTTTTAGAGTGGTCCCCTGACTAGAGGCAATAGCATTATCTGGGAACTTGTGAGAAATGCAAATTCCTAGGCCCTGTCCCAGATCCACTAAACCAGAAATCTGAGGGTAGGGCCCAGCAATTGATTTCTTAACAAGATCTGTAGGAAATTTTAATGCCTGCTCAAATTTGAGAATAATTGCATATTCTATGCTACTTCTAACATACACTATCATGTTATGATTGAATATATATGAATATATTAGGCATGACTCAAACTCTCTAGAAATTGCACAGCTTAGTCATGGTTTGCAAAGCATTACAAATATCCTTATAAGTGGCAATATAATAATTTTAAGAGTATCAAATCTAGAACTGACTCCAATCATGTTTTTTAGCATTTCAAAAAGTGAAGAGATTGACTCTATATATTAGTCAGAATTGAATTGGAATATCCAGGATCTTTCTTTTTTTTTTTTTTTTTGAGATAGAGTCTCTCTCTCTCGCCCAGGTTGGAGTGCAGTGGTGCAGTCTCAGCTCAATGCAACCTCCATCTTCTGGGTTCAAGCAATTTTCATGCCTCAGCCTCCCAAGTAGCTGGAATTACAGGCATGCTCCACTGCGCCCAGCTAATTTTTTGTATTTTTAGTAGAGCTGGGGTTTCATCATGTTGGTGAGGCTGGTCTTGAACTCCTGACCACAGGTGATCTGCCTGCCTCGGTCTCCCAGTGCTGGGATTACAGGCATGAGCCACCATGCCTGGCCCAGGATCTTTCTTTTTTAATGTATTATGAGATGGAAATGAAAGTTAAAAGATAATAAACATAATTCTGAAATTAAAATTTTTTTGTTGACCACTGTTAATTGAACTGTTGATTGACATATAGATATCGGCTTATGTATAGATGATTAAGTTTCCTTAGATTGATTGTAATCAGCCATAGTCATTATGTATAGTTAACCACTCTAAAATTTCTTAAACATATTTATCTATTTAATTTAAAATAAGTTATTTTTATATATTGTACAAAGAAATATCTATTCCTAGATTGGGGAAGAATAAACAGAAATATACATCTATGAGAAAAATAAATGGTGAATTTTCGAGAAATCATGTCATCTAGGACAATGCCAGCATTTTATAAATAAGAAACACTAGGTCCAATGAGATAACATGAATTTACTACAAGTAGCCTAATTATTACCTTGTACATGGTCGATACTTGTTACAGCCAGTTTCCAAGGGCACCATGCAACGAATTTCTTCTCTCCCTGAATGCACATGCCTTTCTCAAATGAAGAAATGAGATGGATTTACTCTCCCTTTGTCTGAGGAAGCCTTTATTGCTCCTGCACTTTTCAAGGATGTTTCCACTAGATATAGAATTGCTCTAAAGCACATTAAAGATTCTATTCCATTGTCTTCTTTCTTGCATGGTTTCTGGTAAGAAATCTGCTGTAAGTTTTCTTATTGTTACTTGGTAGATGAGTCTTCTCTGCTCCCGACATTTTCTCTTTGTGATTTTCAGCAGTTTAAGTATGATGGCCTTGGCTTGTTTTTGTTTGTTTGTTTGTTTGGGAGGTTTATTTACAAGTCATTCTTCATAGATTTCTCTGAGCCTCTTAGATCTATGGTTTGATATCTGTAATTTTGAAAGTATTCCAGACATGATTTCTTTAAATATTTCTTATGCCCCGTTCTCTCTTCCTTCTTCTTTTGGGATTCCAAGCATGCATATGTTATACCATTTAATACTATTACATGGCTGTAAGATGCTCTGTTTGGGTCTTCACTTTTCTTTCTCTTTATGTTCCAGTTTGAATAATTTCTACTGACTGTCTTCAAGTTCACTTATTCTCTTCTGGGCTGTGTAAAGTCTACTAACAAGTCCATCGAAGTCACTTTTCATCTCTTTGACTGTTTTTGTTTTTTTTACTTCCAGAATTTCCATTTGATTCTTTCTTATAGTCTGTATCTCTCTGCTGAAATTGCATATCTGACTTGGTATGTTTCTGTTTCATTAGAGCCTTTAACAAATTAATTTATATTTATTCTAAATTCTCTCTCTGAGAGCTCCAATATTTGTCTTATATCTGAGTCTGGTTGTGAGGACTGTTTTTTTTTTTTTTTTCTTTTCAGACAGTTTTTTCCCTTGCTATTTTGTATACCTCATAAGTTTCTTGTTGAAATCTGTCATATTGTATAAGATACCAGATACTGAAGTAAGTAATTTTTGAAGTTTGCAGCTAAGCATGCCTTTCCTTCTGCTAAACTTTTAGAGTTGTAGTTTGTGTAATCTAGTCAGAAGCTGGGCTACATTTGATGTGTATTATTGTTATGGTTACCCTCAGTGAAGTAGAGCTTCAAATCCCTCTAGTGATGTCTTCGGTTTATGGCATGGGTTAATTGGTCAGTGGGTTTTCTCAACACCTGCTCCCTACTTGTTCGTGAGTCTTCTCCTTGTACTGTGCTGTTATTTGTACTCAACACTTGTTAGTGTTATGATCAGGACGGGGGTGGGGTGGGGCGGGGGTTCTTTCTGATGCAGTGATTAAGCCTCAGTCTTTGGCAGGTGGTGTGAACCTGGGTCTCAGGAGTATGCCCTTTGAAAGTATTCTTTCATCTTCTTCAGATGTAATGCTGGGCCTAGCACATATTTTTGCCCTTCTCCATTGGTATTTTTTTCTTGTTTCCCTCTCTAACTACAGTGAGTTTTCATGTTACTGTGAGTACCCCCATGTTACAATTTTTATCACCCTTTTCCCTTTAGATTAAGCACTTTGTGCCATAAAGGATCTAGGAGAGATCTATCTGGGAAGAGCTGTGGCAGCAGTTGATGCTCCCTGCATCAGGAAGCACCTGAAGGAGTTTTTTTTCAGGATTCCCCCGGTCTTCCCTATGAGCACCTGGTAGAAATCCTGGAGGGAAAGTCTGCAAGAGGATGCGATCCCTCCATGCCTGTAATTTCCAGGGGCTTCATACTTCCATTCTAGCTAATACTTGACCTCCAGCAATTTATCGAAAGTGGCTAGCTGAATCTTCTTACCAGCTAATATGGTATTTGGTAGTGTGTGTCCCAGGTAAACAAATGCTCAAGTTTTAGTTCTTCCCGAAGGTACTCATCTTTCTCCAGATTTCAAGTAGTTGTTTTCCCAGTGACCTCAGATCTCTAAAGGGTCCACAAAAATGTCATTAGTTTGCAATTTGTCCTGCTTTTGTCTTATTATAAGAGTGGGAGTGATGTCTTATTAAGCTCTCTAATCTCTGAAAGAAAACCCTCTTTTCCTTCCTTTGAAATCCTTTTTATTTGTTCTTATCTGTGATTGGCTGTGACCAATAGAATACAGTGGAAGTAATATCTTGAAGCTTTGAGACCAGACCTAAAAAAGAGTGGTACCTTCCATTAACTGCCTCTCAAAGCCGTGAGCCACAATGTAAGAAATCTTGCCTGCCCAGTGGAAAGAGAAGCCATATGTAGGAACCCTGTGGTGCCAAACACATGAGTAAAGAAGCCATCTTGAATAATTCAGACCTACCTGCCACATGCCTGTAACCTCATGGGTGACTTCAAACAAGACTAGTAGAACAACTGTCCAGTGGAGCCCTAGCCAACCCACAGAATCCTGAAAAACAAGATTACAGTTATTTTGAGCCACTAAGTTTTGGGGTGGCTTATTATTCAGCAATAGATAGCTGAAGCAGTGCAGAGTAAATATTTATGGAATAAATAAATGAAAATGTTAGACATATTACCACAATCATAATTCTCTAAATACCATAGCTTTCTCCAAACAGCTTCGGGCAGCCAAGCATGTTAGGCAAAGGACCATTGAGAGAAAAAAATCAACACTAAGGACTAAGGGATCTTAAAAATGAATACCATGTGGTTATTTTTTTCCCACTGGATCTGAATGAAGATCAAGAATCACTTTAAAGGCTAAGTGTGGTGACTCACACCCGTAATCTCAGCACCTTGGGAGACTAAGGTGGGCGGATCACCTCAGGTCAGGAGTTTGAGACCTACCTGGCTAACATGGCAAAACCCTGTCTCTACTAAAA
>NW_012115088.1:2458082-2496154 GCF_000951035.1 Colobus angolensis palliatus | reverse complement strand
TGATAGTCAGGATGGTCTCGATCTCCTGACCTCGTGATCCGCCCGTCTCGGCCTCCCAAAGTGCTGGGATTACAGGCTTGAGCCACCGCGCCCGGCCCGATGACCACTCTTAACTGCTTCCTGCTGAACTGGGGCATTGTAGGGATTGTGCAGTTGAGATTTCCTCGGGAGGGGTGCCTTCAATGTCATTAACATCGGAGCATGGGCTAGCAGGCCAGTCCAGGGGTCCGTGGTAGATCTTAGTCACGGACTGCATCTGGGGTTCCATTTGAAGAACCATTTATAGTTTTACAGCTTCGATTCTGGAAGAGACAAACTTAACAAGGAGGTTAAAGACACAGGGATTGAAATGCATGGCCTGCAGTGCAGGGGATTATTTCTTTGGCATACTTCACAGGCCCTGACTATCTGCTTGATAGTTTTGAAAAGGCCTGGTCCAGTAAATAACAATTTGGCCATCTGATGGATACTGTCAATGCCTAAGTGAAAGGTTTGGTGAAGGGTTTTAAGTAATTTCCATTGGTTAGCTGCAGGCAAAAGTATTTTTCCTTCTTCGGTGGCTAGCCATCCTGTGGGGGGAATCTATACCCTCGTGAGGTTCCCCATTCTATTTCTTCTACTGAGTACTGGGGCTTGGTTTCCCAGAGGGGATTATCCCATACTAGGGGTCCTTCTATAAGCATTTCTAGTGGAGGGTCCTGCCTTGCGGCTCTTTTTGCTTCAATATCTGCTTGGCGGTTCCCTTCTATTTCCCTTTCCTTTCCTTCCTGATGACCCCGGCAGTGTAAGACTGCCACCTCTTTAGGTTTCTGTACCGCCAATAATATTCTCTTAATGGCTTCCTGATGTTTGACAGGTGTTCCCTCGGAAGTTAGCAATTCCCTTTCTCTCCATATTGCTGCGTGGGCATGGAGGACTAGGTAAGCAGACTTAGAGTCTGTATATGTATTTACCCGTTTTCCCTTCTCCTAATTCTAGTGCCCAAGTGAGGGCTATTAGTTCTGCTAGCTGAGCACTAGTTCCTGGAGTGAGGGGATTACCAAGTATTCCATTATCACTGACCACTGCATACCCCGCTTTTTGAAGTCCTTTTTCTACAAAGGAGCTTCCATCAGTATACACGTTGAGGTCGGGATCAGTCAAGAGAACCTCTAGAAGGTCCCCTTAAGCAGCGTAGGTTTGAGCAATTACTTGTTGACAGTTATGTTCTATCTTTTCTTCATTGTCTGGAGGAAATGTGGCTGGGTTAAGAGTTGCACAAGTGCGCAGTCGCAGCATTGGCCCTTCAAGTAATAGAGCCTGATATTTAAGTAAACGGTTGTCTGACAGCCACAAGTCTCCTTTAGCAGTGAGTATGCCATTCACATCATGAGATGTCCACACAGTAAGATCTCTTAACGATGAGAGAATCTGTGTGTTATCTTGACCAAAGCATGCACTCAACAAAGTGCTGTCACATTAAACTTAAAGTTAGTTTGCCTGGAACTGAGAAGCCATTCTATTTGACTAGAACCGGAAAAACCCAAAACTGTGTTGTAATACAAGCTCTTTAAAAACCAATCTTTATAAATCATGATTAAAATAAGATCTAAATAAATCATAATCATATAAAGGAAATCACACCAAAAGTGTATATAATATTCTCAAGGTATTTCCACACTTATTCCAATTGTAAATTACCCTATTTACTTAGAAAACAATTTATTTAAAATTTCAACCAGTCTGAAGAGAGTCAAAAAATAACTAAAAATGGTGAAAACAGAGACATTTTTGCCAACTCAGAAAACAAATTATGCCACACGACAATTAGTGCTGTTCTCTAACGATAGACTCTCTTAAAACTTAATTAAAGTTTAACAAAGAAGGACTAATGAGATAAATGAGTCAAAGGCTGGTCAGCACAAAGCATAAATAAATTCCAGGAATTTAGATAAATAGGGCAAATTTACAATTGGGATAAATTCAGAAATCTTTCTGAAGTATTATATTTGTTCCCTTACCAAGATTCCTTTAAAACACTTCCTCTTACAAATCTTTTACTCCTGATGATAAGAAGAAAAATTATAACCATAATCCTATTAATTTTATAAAATGATACTCCTATCTGCCCCAGGCCTAGGTAGATAAAAGTCAACGAAGCATGCCTTCCAACAAGGACTGATTTCTAGTGCTACACATGAGGAACCACGTGCATACTTTATGACACTTGGAATTTAAAAAAAAAAAAATCACTTTAAATTTAACTTTCTAAATTTAATCTTTGACTTTCCAGGTTCCCCAGCTTAATTCAACCTGGCTGTCTAGGACAAGTATTGCAATTATCAGGATTGGCATGCAGCAATAGTGCTTTGCTTTAAGGAGATAAAAATACCGTAAAACACATGTCTCTGTTTGTACCACAGTTAAAACAATGGTCAAAGCAGTAACAACAAGTGAATAGAGGCAACTGTGAGAATTTGTGCTTGGAATTTCCTGTGGAAGTTGTAGATTTTTTTTTCCTTTTTCTCTTTTTTGTTGGTAGTCAATGATTAAGACTTTGTTTATGTGCTATAATGCTTCCTGTACAGGTGTAGATTGAAGTTTAGGGAGGAACTTGAAGAGAATACGAACCTACCATTTGTTTTATTGTTACAGATGGTTGTGTTGTAGTTGAAATTTTAAATTCTTTCTCAAAGAGAACAACATAAGTGTAAATTGGATCATAGGACTCATTTTAGAGCTACAGTGGATTTTAAAAGAGGAGGAAAGATAATGTATTACTTATTAAAATTTTACAATTTGCCAGACACTGTATATGGTTTAGCTCTTTCAATTCCATTATTCTCAAAAATAATGTTGCTCCCATTTAAAAATGCCAAGGCTGAGACTCAGAAATAAGGAATTTATTTAAGTTCCTAAAACAAAATTGGTAGCCAAATTACAATAAGAAACCAATTGCTCCGAGGTTGGTGTTTTATTCCAGGACACACTGTGGCATTTAGGTGGCTTACCTCATTTATTCATTCATTCATAAGGTAACTATTGCATGCCCACTATATTGTAGGCACTTTGTAAAGCTTTATGTAGGCAATAGAGAATGATCGAGACGTAGTCTTTTCCTCAGAGAGCTTATGCTCCAATTTCTGTTAGTTTGGCCCAGTGAATTGTTTCTCCTTGGTCAGACCAACAACATTCATTCATTCATTCATTGAATAAAAATGTATTGAAGACCCTATTTTAAATACTTTATAAGTAGTAAATAAATTAAATTTTAAAAAATCCCGAAACCTGCCCTCATGAACTTCACAAGAGACAGTTAACATGATAAATAAGTAAAATATGCAGAATATTCTTTCATAATAATTACTAAGGAGAAATAAATAAATGAGGGGAGGGGGAAGGCATGGGAGGCTTGCAATAGCAAAAAGGATAGCAGGAGTAATCCACAATGAGGGGATGACAGTCTCATGAAGACCTTAAGAAAGTGAAGAAAGAAAGCATGAAGATATCTGGGCTAAGAAGAGCCTCATAGGCAGATGTGGAGTGAGTGTTCAGGCCTGGAGGCAGGAGTTTGTATGTGAGAAGCCGTACAAGGAAGGGAAGGACAGCAGGAGATGAGGCCGGGGCAAAAATCAAGGCCTGTTGTACAGGTCTCTGTGGATCAGACTGAGGGCTTAAGTAAGGTGGGGTGCCACTGGGAGGGTTTGAGAGGTGGGATGTATGACTTGGCATTTGTTTAACCATTGATTCAATACCATATACTCATCCTGCAGCCCAAACCAAAGGCAATATATTCCTTTACACTTGAAACATAACAAACGTAGTATGATATAGACTTTTAAGAATGATTTAGATTCGGCATAGATCATGCTGCCTGAAGAAAAGATACATTAACTTATCTTGAATGAAGTATTTCCTATATTATGTTCAACCTGTCCATAGCAAGTTGGAGGCTCTAGGCCAACAGCTACAACACCAAGTACCATTTTTAGCAACTGCTTTAGGGGGTGTGCATAGAGCTATGGAAATAAGTGTTTTGCAAACTTTGTGAAAATAGGTCCTTTAGGCTCTTCCCCCACTTGCCCCAGGCAACCTATTTTTAAATAGTGAATCACTCAAAAAAATAATAGCCACAGTAGACATTTCCCTACAGGAATAGGCCAACCTGAAAATAGTTGATATTCTCACCAAAGGACTCTTCATATCTCCCAACAACCTCATCACTGTGGTTACTGTGGAGGCTGCAGACCCCAGGTTTGGCTGGTGATAATAGCAGTTTAAGTGGCTTTCTTAAAGTTAGGCACTTAAACGTTGGCAGAGGTAGAACTATACCTAATTAATAACATCTTTTGTGACTGAACATCTTCACCATGTCAGGCACTTTGCCAGGAGCTCTGATGTCCAGGGGCAGGAAAAGATGGATGTCCCAGCTCCAGAAGAGACCAAGAATTCATCTTTCCTCTGTCCTTTTATTCCATTCAGGCCCTCAGTGGATTGCAGGAGCCCTCCCGCACTGGCGAGAGTGGATCATCTTTTCTCAGTCTACTGACTCAAATACCAATCTCTTTAGGAAACACCTCACAGACACACCCAGAAATAATGTCTCACCAGCTATGTGGGCATCCTCAGCCTATTCAATTGACATAGAAACTTCACCATTACTCCATCTCTGACGTAGAGTTTAAGAAATTATTTCATAAGATGGGACTCTGATTCAACTCATCCCTAAGCATTTGCTAAGTATAAACCTGGAAACTATTAAGATAGACATTTCAGGCTTCTGTTTAGTCTTTTAGTTACCCATGGGTGGGCTATTTAGGATAGAATCTGGTAGAAATCACTCAATGATTTAAGGAAATTTCCTAGATCTTGATTATCTGTCAAGATTTTTTTTTCTGGAATAAATTCTTTTACTTACATAAAAAGACTATAGGCTTGGCAATGGGAGAGCATGCTTTCAAAATCCAGATAAATACATAAGTTCAGTTTCCCAGGCAAAGTCCAAAAGACTTTGTATATTAACCATCAACATATATACATTAACTTGCATTAAGAAAAATACATAAAGAAGGTTTCATTTAACAATACCCTAGTTGGAGACACCATCCTACCCACACCCTCATTGTCCTCCAGAGTATGCTGAGTAACCAGAGATGCTAAGTATTTACTGGTATGCTATTTCAAATAATGCTTTGAAATAAAATCCCACATGCAGAAGACTGTGCTTTAGCAATATTGAGAGAAAGGGAAGACATACCAAAAAAAAAAGAAGACCTCTGCCTTTAAGAATTTTTTTCAGTTTTGAAATCAAACCAAACAAACATCATATGCATACATGAAATAATGTGGATCATTCTAAATATCAATTAGAAGGTGATGAAAAGCAAGTAGGTAACTTATTCATCCAATAAACATTTGTTTGACACTTAATTGACCTATTTTGCTCCAGGCATTTGCTCAGCTGAGATAAAAGGGATTTTGTGAACTATATCTTACTGCTTGCCCTTAAAGTACTTGTCATCTTGGGGGAGGATGCAGAATGACAGATAAATGTGCAGGCCTTTATGTGGCAAGGACTAGCATATAAAGGTAGCACAGGGTTTGCATGGAGACACAAAGAAGAACTGTTGGACCTAGTTTGAGGATTTACAGAACACTCAAAGGAGGTTATATCTCATACTGAAGGACAAGCAGGAGTTGGCCAGTGCTGATGATGTGGTGGGAAGGGTGAGAGCTATTCCAGAAGTGGGAAGAGACAGCATGCGTTAGAACTCCAAGGACTGAGATGACAGCAGTTGTTCTCAAGCTTGAGCTGCACCAGAACCCCCCGAAGGGCTTGTTAAAAAACTGATTTGGGGGCTCTATCCCAGAGTTCCTGATTCAGGTCTAGGGTAAGCCCCAAGAAGTCCACATTGCTAACAAGTTCCCAGGTGTCACTGACTCTGCTAGCCAGGGGACCCCACCCTGAAGTCTCTGGATTAAAACACAGTGTGCGAAGTGAGTCACGGTACAGGTTGTGTCTGGAGCCATAAATTGGGCTTTTGTCCTTTCCCAAAGGAGCTGCGGGCAAAGAGATGGAAGGTAGAGAATGATGGGTTGAAATTTGAGTTTTAAGAAGACCTTTCTGGATGATTGGAAGTATTGGAGAGGAGAATGGCAAGACCGAAGATTAATTTGGGCTTTTACAGTAATTCAGGAGGAAAATGCGGTCATCAGAGCAAGAAGACAGGGAATCTTCTGTTTGACATTTTCAGAGAAACTAGTCAGAGCAATATGTAAAGCTGAGTCCAGAGGGCCAGAGAGGGGACTCGAAATACACCACCAAATTAAGGTTCGAAGAATAAAAACCAGGCAGAGAAGCAAAGGGCAGATGGCACAAGGGATCCTGGGAACAACCTGAACAGCCATTTTTGTCTGCTTTATTTTGGCATCCTTAATAGGGGCAGCCATGTTTAAAAAAAAAAAAGAAGGTGAGGGAGCAAAAGTTGGGGAGCAGTTTTTCTAGTATTTGGGCCCTTGGGAGTCTGATAGTTATGGGTTTTTATAGTAGTCTTCTTTGAGTTCCAAATAAACTATAAAAAAATTCCAGATCAGTCAATGAAACTGAACTAAAGCAAAATGACAAGCCGACTAGACTCGTACTTTATTTTTTATCTCATCTCCATGGGGATACTGGTATGATCAAAACTACCATTTTCTAATTCTTTCATACATTTAACTGTAGTTAGAGCATTTAGCCATAAATCTGGAGGAAAGTGAGATCTTAAACTAACAGGATATAGTGATTAAGAATGTCAAGGAACTGCTGCTCTCATTAATCATACTAAAATAATTTAAACCTCTAAAAATGAAACAATGACCAAAGGTACTTTCCATTTAAAGAATTACTATTAGCTAGAGGAAATATGTCTTGTTACTCTGTATTGATTTCCAAACAAGGATAATTACAAATTATACTAAAATAATCCCATGAGTCTACAACAGATGCAGGGAAACACACACACACACACACACACACACATGCACACTTATATACACATTAACGGAGTTTGTTGCAAATGTGTATTTTCTCTTATTGAAGGACAGATTAAGCATCCCACTAAAGAAATTACATTCTTAATACACTTTTTATCACTTACTCTCATATGTACACTAAGTAGCTTGCACAAAGATAAAACCTGGAAATACTTGGAAACTACAGAGGAATAGGCATTAAAAGCACATTCTTCAATCCTTAAGACTGGAGATTTTTTGGGAGAGAGAGAAAAATACATCAATTTTCCAAAAGAAAAAAACAGTTGGCAAATTGAGAGAAAAACAATGTGGAATTGTCATTAGTGCTAATGAGAGCTGCCTTCTCATCAAGAGAAAAATACAAATTCTGTCAGATGCTATGAGCTAAACTATCCAATCACCCTGATCATAGAAACAAACAGAACAACTTAAAAAGTCATCAAAAATGAAATAACAGCATGCCTCAAATAACATAACAGAGGTGCCCCAAAATAGCAAATCTCCATTTTCCTTTTTCTCTCCTTTTCTGTTTGCTTGCTTTTCTCTGGCCTGCAGTTGCAAACAAAGCCTGCTAAGGAGGCTGTTTTTCCACCAGCAGCGAGCTTTTGCTGGTGCTGGGCCACCTCCCGTCATTGCATTACCAGGCCCAGTCACTGATGCTTGCTCTAATCAGAGTTTTGTTCTCTCGCTGAGCTTCAGAACAAGATTCTACAGCCAGTCTGAGAACAGCAGCAAGCAATTAGAACAAATTCTTCACAAGCTCACTTCCCCTGCAAGGGCTGGAACAGTGCCCAATTCAGAGAAACCTCTCACTCAGCTTGCAAAGACTCAGACTTAGTAGATTTGGGCTGGGTTTGGGGCAAAGAAAAATCAGTTCTTTGCAATAAATTCTTAGAATTATAGTGTGAAAAGATAAACTTAGGCACATTAAAATTTTAACAAACTTATTTGAACATTCAGCTATTTGTGAATGGGCAGCCCCAGACCAGGAGTAGTTCCATAATCCAAGTGTGTAGCAGAAGAAATTTTTATAAGGTGTTTGCGAAGCAAGACAAAAAAAATATAATTAATAGATTTAAAGTGAAGAGATCTAGTTAGAGATTAGTTTGGCATTTTTGGATTGGTTAAGTTTAAGTTCCATTTTACTGTTTACATTGAGTTGGGCTTTGGTTTGCTTACATGGGAACACAAGATGCTAGAGCCATTTCAGCCTAGTGGCCTCTGAAATAATTTCAATGATATATTTGGAAGCTACCTTAGAGAACTTCTGGCCCATATTACTAATTTGATATATTCCATGGCATTGTCAAACCATACAGTCTTGGAAGTTATTCCATGCCCATTTTTCCATGCTAATATGTAATCTCCACGAAT
This sequence comes from Colobus angolensis palliatus, assembly GCF_000951035.1. Lineage (NCBI taxonomy): Eukaryota > Metazoa > Chordata > Mammalia > Primates > Cercopithecidae > Colobus > Colobus angolensis. The sequence continues at coordinate 2,487,787 of NW_012115088.1, read as the reverse complement.
CTTGTTCATATTCAGGTTGGCTCTGAGAAGTAAACTATGTCTTTGTCAATATCAGCTGTACTAAAACTAAAATTCACTGTATTCACTATATTCACAAGCTGACTACAACATTTCATAGCGCCCTGTACCACCATCACCTTCCAAGTGCAGAGGAAAATGTGTGCTTCAGTGGAAAACTATGTACTGTGCAGACCTTTAGCACAGTCTTTGGGGTTATCTGCCTGATTCCATGGGGACTGTGTGGTCTCCATTGCCTCTGAGCTATTTTTTTACAACTGTGAGTTGTAGAAAAGTGATAGCAATGCAATAATTCTTGCCTATAGATATACAAATAAATTTGGTCCAGTGGAGAGAACTCCCTCCCCCGTACCCCACTCTCAGAGGGCAGGGAAAAAACAAGGGGAGGAAGGCTGGGTTGCATTCATTTGCACATTTACTCCAATATTTCTTACCTATAAATGGCTCTGTTTTTTGACACATTTGGACCAGTTATAATGTCTATTCAGTCTTGCATTTGATTAATGAGATAAATCAAAATTTTTGATATGTTTATTTTATATTTGTATAAGAATCATGCCAATACTTTAGAAAAACATATATTCTCTAACAACACTATGTTTTTTTTTTTTTTTTTTTTTTTGAGATGGAGTCTCGCTCTGTCGCCCAGGCTTGAGTGCAGTGGCCGGATCTCAGCTCACTGCAAGCTCTGCCTCCGGGGCTTATGCCATTCTCCTGCCTCAGCCTCCCGAGTAGCTGGGACTACAGGCGCCCGCCACCACGCCAGGCTAGTTTTTTTGTATTTTTTTAGTAGAGACGGGGTTTCACCGTGTTAGCCAGGGTGGTCTCGATCTCCTGACCTCGTGATCCGCCCATCTCGGCCTCCCAAAGTGCTGGGATTACAGGCTTGAGCCACTGCGCCCGGCCAACACTATGATTTTTAAGTAATTTCGGATCACAGTAATGGAAATTCATCAAATCCATTTTTTCAACTCTTATATTATTTTCTTTGTACTGCAATAGTCTAGTTAAAAACAGTAAATTGGCCAAAAAGTGTTTACTTTCAGTTATGTTCTCATATTGTCTATGTGCTGAAAAAGTTTTTGAAGTGCTACCAAATAGGCTGATGAGAAACTAAACTCTCTGTATGTGTGTGTGTGTGCACGCGCGCGCACGTGTGCATGTCTATTGGGATAAAAGGAAAAAATCCATTACACACTAGATATTAAAAACACTAACACAGGAGCAGAGTGTGTATTTGCCATATTGCAATGATCAGAATTCTGAAATACTCCATCTAAAGTATTAGAAAAGCTAAATTAGAAGAAAGTATTCATCACAAGAGAGACAGTATAAGACTCTGTTATCTTAAAAGAAGTTACTCTAATGCTATCAAAGATGATTTCCAACTTTATAAAGATTTAACACTATGAATATAGTTCAGCTTTCTTTCAATTTGTATAGCAAATAGGCTTCATGTTTAATTACTTTGACAATCATGAATAAAAAAGTAAAAAGAGTGTTAGGCTTCTGCCACACTTAGTAATATTCTTAGATAAACTAATTCATTTGACAAACATGGGAAATTTATTATGTATAAGGCATCATGCTGAATATTATTAGAGTTTATCTAAGATTCATTTCTATGTGCATAGTTTTAGCTCAGTTGATACCCTGCAGGGTACTGAGAGAGCCTCCTCCAACACTCAGCTGAGGTTGAAGAGGGCCCCCAGCAATTCTCATGCTCTACCTCCTTATCAGAAATAGGGGTACATCTTGTCAAGTGGATGGTTATGCCAAGGATAAAACTAGATAACATATATAAAAAGAGTTGCAAAATCCTGTCCACATTTTAATTACTATTGTATCTAATTAGAAATGCATCCATTTTAGAAACACATCAGTACCAAGAAGAAGCTTTTGAACCTGACCTGTAATTGAATTATTATTGTTACTTTAATGGCTACCAGATATTTTCCATACATTATTCCATTTAATGATCATAGTAACCCTATGATAAAAGCATAACCAAAATGAGTTTATGGGTGATAAAGTGAGAATCAGGAAAATTCAATCACCGCCTACCATTTATTATGAATTAGCCACAACGAACAAGCTGCTGAATTAGTATTTGAATATGGGCTTGCCTAGTTTCAAAGCCATGACTTTCTACTGTTCTACACTGTTGGTTTTTACACTGTGTGATTTTAAACTGGTTAACTTTATTCCTCTAAGAAATCTTCTCCTATCTAGGATCAACTAAGTTGATTTCTTATGTATCCTAATCAACTGGGACTTTCAGTCTGCTTGATTCAGTAGCAAACAGGACTCCTTCATAACCATAAACCAGGACTCCTTTACTCTACAGACATTTCTCAATACTCACACACACACAGGGATCTAAGAAATGTCATTCCTAGTTAGGTAAATGTTTCCTGAAGTAATAGAGTAGTCATACTGCCTGAAGTTACCATCTGCTAGTCCATTCAACTGCAAAGTATTAAATTGCACTAAAAAGTTTGGAGAATTTTCTAGAGTAAATATTTTAACTAGTTCTTCCAACAGAAAGCTAATCTTGAATAAATAATGCCTGGAAAGGTAAAATGGATATCAAGTGTCCTGGCAATAAAAATAAGTCAAAAGACTAGAAATTTGACCCCTCCTTATAAGGAAATAAGCAATGATCTGATATAAGAAATAGCCTTTTGAAGCTAAAATAAGAACTTTATAAATAAACCAAAGATACTTCAAGTGCTGTCACACTGAATCCTGTGCAAGGCTGAATTATGAATCTTTCAAAATTCCTCAAAGAGCTCATGGTCTGTTAAAGAAGCCGCCTTTTTGATTATTTGCCCATGTGAGAATGTAATGGCAAGACATTGGTCCCCTTCTGTGAATATTTCCCTGTAAAGAGAAAGGTTTCCCTGAAATAGCAGTCGCCAAAACCTTCATTACATTCATTGGCATTTAAATTAATCTTTTGGGAAAAGATGGTCAGTAAAACCTTTGCAAATGTGAGTGCATGAGGGAGTGTGAAATAAGGACAGAAGAGAGGACCAAGCCAGAAGCAACTGCCACCTAGCGCTTCAGTTGAAATGCAAGAGAAACATTCAGAAAAGAGGGCTGGGCAGGAGTGCCCAGAGAAGTCAGAGTGAACCCAGAGGAGTGGGGGGTGTTGAAGTCACAGGAGTCAGGCTCTACAGAAGGAAAGGATGGCCTCCTGTGAGCAACAGGTGAAATGAAAGCCCAAGAGTGTGCATGTATTTCAGCGAAGGTCACTGGTGATCTTAGAGCCATTTTGGAGGAATCATGGGAGTGGACATCAGATGGTGGGTGTAGAGGAAGAAACGAGATGTGATAAAACAGAAGCAGGGAACATAGAGGATGTTTTGTTAAGTTTGGCTGTGAAAAGTCAGACAAACATAGAAAGGTTGCAGGAAGGGAGTGTGGAGCTGAGGTGTTTTGGTTCTTTTTTAATAGGAAAGGTTAGAGCATATTTAAATGCTGATGGGATGGGTCAAAATTGAAAATCTAAGAGAAGGAGGAAACAATGCATAGAATAAATTGTTTTAGAAGGTGAGAGAGGATGGCATCCCAACCACACATGGAGATGCCCTGATGAGCAAAGGAGCACGAGGACAGGAGAGGCTGCAGGCAGAGGCAGATGGGTCTGTTGCTGGTAGAGGGAAAGCAGCAAGTTTCTTTAGGTAGCTTCTGCTTTTTAATCAGGAAAGTGGAGAGTATATCTGTCAAGAATACAGGAGCTAGAAGAGAATTAATTGTTTATTTTATTTATTCTTTATCACTGATTATCCCGACTATGTGCAGATTCCAACAATTAACTGTGCTATTTAACAACATTTCCTGGTGATGCTTTAGTGAAATTTTTGTATTCTTTTCTCTCTCTCTCTTTTTGTTTTTTCAAATGGATAAATCTTAAAATAGGGAGACTAGAAACTATGTTTGAAATAGCTCATTCTGCCTTACGAATAGATTTACTAACAGAGTCTAACTTCCAAGTCAAAAATTCAGACAGGGATCTTCAAAATAAATGGTGGGTTAGTTTAGAAAAGAGAATGTCAATTAGCATAGACTTGGCCTGATAAATGCAGTGAGAAGAATCAGATCATTAAAAGAACATTCTGTAACACAGAAGATATAGAAAAGTAAAATTATGCCTTCTGTTTTTTTTTTTTTTTTTTAAATCAGCAAATGTGAACAGACATGAGTTACATTATGGAGACCGATTTGATCAGAAGCAGAGGGAAGCAATGTTAACTATGGAAAATCTCTGAACTAGCACAGAGGAACCTTTTAAATTAATCTATGACAGTCAACAGAAAAAGAAAAAAGTCTAGTAAAAAAAAAATGACGGTAAAGAATAAGAAGCAGGAAAAGGAAATCGCCCATCAGTTAAGGTATAATTTTGTTCTCTGTTATGAGGGCTAGCTGCCAAGAGATGAAATTTCTAGCTATGAAAAAGAGAAACTAGATAATAAACAGGTAGAGAACAAAACATATGTATGCAAACGTATACATATACAAATAATTATATATATGAAAAGAAAAAATATAAAACTATATATAGTATGGAGTGGACAGAGGAACAAATCTAACACATATGTGTTATACAACACCAGTGTTTTTAAGGGATACTAAACATCATCACAAATAAGGAAACAATACACATTGTGCATAATAGAATCAGATTTTCAAAAGCCTTATTTAATAAGGAGTTGGTTTCATTTTTCAAAACATGGAAACTCACAAAAAATATACCATTCATTAGATGTCATTAATTTCACACGAAGTTTCCTGAAAGTAACTAAAGGAAAACCAAGCTGTGGCTTGTATTGAACATGCTTAGGTTAAAATAATGAGAAAAAACAGCCACTAAAGAAAAAGAAAAGATACACTCAAGTATTTGTCATGTTAGCTGTGTGTTGTTACAGGTGTAATCTACACATCAGTTGTGTTCTCCTGCACTCTTGAAACCTCAGCAGGTCTAAACTTGAACTCTCAGTTTGCACAGTATGGAAACCCAAAGCCTTCTCATCCTTGAAGAACAACCTTCATGAGGTCCAATCTGTTTCTGGGTTCATACCTCTGGGCCTGATGTCTCTATTTAACATTCAGTTAATTAAGACGTAAAAATCATATCTGCCTTCAAATCCACTTGCACACATATTTGTGAGTGTGATATACTTTGGCATTTGGTACTGGATGGGCCATCTCACTGTAGCCACTGAGTGTTCAACAACCCTCCTTGGAAACCTTTCAGTCACCCCATATTTTCCACTGGCTGCTCTGCCTCCTGTCATCCAGCATGTCAGAATTTCCTTTTTATAACCCCTTCTCTCCTCTTTCTCCTCTTGGCTTCCCTCTCTACTCTACCCCTCCTTCTCAGAAACAAAATAAATTCCTTTATAATTCTGATAGGAGCAATTTGACCATTCTCTTTTGTGGCTTTGGCTTTGTCAAACACCACATCCCACAGGGTCCCACCTTCTACCTAGTGGCTAATCAAGACATTTCCTCAAACAAAAATAGTTTCCTCCCCAAAAGCCATTCTGGTGCCAATTGTCAAAAAAAAAAAATACATTCAATACCTAAATTACACAAATGCTTTAAAGAGTAGATTTAGCACAAAAGAAAACAACATATTGATTGAAAAATCCATTTCGTGTTATAGTAATGTACAATGTTACCTGCAATTATTGAGACTAAAATCTTTCCTAGAATAGGTAGTCCTTTTAAGAATTTTTCTGTTTTAGGAAATTCTCAGTGAGATTGGCAGTCATGTACAAGAAAGCTTTCAAAAAATTAAATGACCTTTCGGCCGGAACCGCCATCTTCCAGTAATTCGCCAAAATGACGAACACAAAGGGAAAGAGGAGAGGCACCCGATATATGTTCTCTAGGCCTTTTAGAAAACATGGAGTTGTTCCTTTGGCCACGTATATGCGAATCTATAAGAAAGGTGATATTGTAGACATCAAGGGAATGGGTACTGTTCAAAAAGGAATGCCCCACAAGTGTTACCATGGCAAAACTGGGAGAGTCTACAACGTTACCCAGCATGCTGTTGGCATTGTTGTAAACAAACAAGTTAAGGGCAAGATTCTTGCCAAGAGAATTAATGTGCGTATTGAGCACATTAAACACTCTAAGAGCCGAGATAGCTTCCTGAAACGCGTGAAAGAAAATGATCAGAAAAAGAAAGAAGCCAAAGAGAAAGGTACCTGGGTTCAACTGAAGCGCCAGCCTGCTCCACCCAGAGAAGCACACTTTGTGAGGACCAATGGGAAGGAGCCTGAGCTACTGGAACCTATTCCCTATGAATTCATGGCATAATAGGTGTTAAAAAAAAAAATAAAAGACCTCTGGGCTGAAAAAAAAAAAAAAAATTAAATGAAACTTGAGGGAAGACTGCACGTTGTGAGTGGGGCTAACTTCCATTGAGCATACACTTCTGTCAGCTAGGAGTCCTCCTCCATCTGCCTCAGTAGAGCTTCAGAAACAAACAGCAACTTCCCCCACACCTGTGAGCTAAGGCAGGATCATAGCAAATTGCCTACCTTCCTGTTGTGGTGAGTTCTTCATGCCTTTTAATCCTGTTTGTCTCAGGTTTCCCAGCAGTCAAGGCACCTGACTCACTCCACATCCTGGCTCTGCTTGCTACATAATCAGGGCTTTCTCTTCGTCCCCTGGGTATTCTCGTCAGCTCTCCCCCGTAAGAGATGTGTTCTTCCCTAGATCCCAAGGCTTTCTAATGCTGTTTATAGTTTCCATGAATGCCATTCTGAGTCTAGTTTTGTATATGACCGGATTTTTCTCTCTAGAATCATCTGGGATGATGATGATGATGATGATGATGATGATGATGATGATGATGATGATGAAGAAGAAGAAGAAGATGATGATGATGATGATGATTTTTGGGGAGGTGGAGGGACCTTATTTGCCTTTCTTTTCATTTGTCTGGCTGAACATCCAATGGGTCATTTTAATCTACAAACTCATGTCCTTCAATCCTAGGAATTTTTAAATGTTATTTCCTTCACATATTCTTCTCTCTGTTTTCTTTCTGGGACTATTATTATTTAGAAGATGGATATCCTACCCTGATCTTCGAAAATTGTTTTACCTTTCTTCTCGTATTTTCCATTTCTTTTCCATCCATTTTCAGGATTTTCTTGACTTTACCTTTCAGTGCTCCTGTTGATTCTTTTAGTTCTCCTCCAGTTTGACTGTCCAAGAACCCACTCTTGTGCTTTGATACTTCACTTTTTTATCACATTCTATTCTTGTTTTGTGGATGTGATACCTCCTAACTCTTTGAGAATATTATTAAAAGATTTTTGGAGTTTCTTTATTGCTCTTGTAGTTTCTATTTTCTCTGAGTTTTTTATGTGTTTTTCTTTCTGTATTTTATGTGAACTCTATTTGCATGAAGAGGATTTGTCAATGGCAAATATCACTTGATGGTAAGCTAGCTTTTTCATTAGGGATAAGCAAATATCCCAATCTTTTTGTCTTTTCCACAGATCAGTCCGTTTTTCCTGAAAGGCATCTTCTGTTCTTCAACCTGGGTAGTATAAATGAGGCTGCAAGTATTCTCATTATTGTTTGGTAGAGAAATTTAACCTTTCGAGAGAGTAAAATTCCAGCCTTCTGTGGCGTGAAGATGGGCTACCCACTGGCTGAAGATTGGAGGACAAGATGCAAAGACCTGTTCATAGACACATTTTCACGGGTCTGGTACCCTGATACCACCAGTTTTCAAGTCCTTCCAGGATTCTGAGACATAAATCATCTTTCTTTTTCTCTACCTGCCCTTAACACTACAGTCTTCCCTTTTACCTTTTTCTAGACTGCTAATCAGTTACCCCTGGTCCCTTCATTTTCCATCTTTCAAAAGCTTGTTGAAATCTCTCATCTACTGTTCTCTTCCACTCAGTTCTTGTGAGCTCCTGCATTCATCCCTTAAAAAAATAAAACCCTCCATTACTATTTTTTTTTGAGATGGATTCTCACTCTGTCGCCCGGGCTGGAGTGCAGTGGTACAATCTTGGCTCACTGCAAGCTCCACCTCCCAGGTTCATGCCATTCTCCTGCCTTAGCCTCCCGAGTAGCTGGGACTACCGGCGCCCACCACCACACCCAGCTAATTTTTTGTATTTTTAGTAGAGACAAGGTTTCACCGTGTTAGCCATTATGGTCTCGATCTCCTGACCTCGTGATCTGCCTGCCTCAGCCTCCCAAAGTGCTGGGATTACAGGCGTGAGCCACCATGCCCAGCCAGTTACTGTCTTTTCAATGGTATTATGAAAGGAATCTGAAGTGACCACTTGTACTCAATATACCTTGTTAATCAGAAGTACAATTCTCTCTTTAATTTTTATAATCTGGCTTCTATTCTTACCACTTCAGTGAAATTACTCCTGCCAAGGTCACAACCAAGTTCCTTATTGCTAAATACATTGGAAATTGCCTTGATCCCATCCTTCTTAATGTTTTAGCGTTTAATCAACTGATGACTCCTTGAAACTCTTTTTGGGGGTTGACTGATGCTTTCCTCTGATGTCATCCTCTGATCCTCAGTCTTCTTTGCTAGATCTTCCTCTTTTGTCTTCTCCTAAATGTCTTAAGTTCCTAAAATTTGTTCCTGGACTCCCTGTACATATTTTCCTCTGCTCTCTTCTTAAGATGTCTCATGCTGACCCTTTGCTTTCAATACCATTTATTAAGCTGATGATTCCCAAATGTGTAGGTCCACTTCAGCCTGCCTCATGGGCTCCAACTCATGTAAAACAATAGACACCACAACTAATGACTACTGTATATTTGCTATATATCAAGCACTGTTCTGATGTTTTATGAGCTATTTTAGTTGATTCTATCAGTGACTTGATTTTGAAGTTCTTATTAATATCCTCATTTTAGTAGATGGGGAAACAAGACATGAGGAGGTTCAATAAATGCCCATGGTAGTTGAGTCAATGTTCAACTTCAGGAAGTCTGACCCTGAAATTACCTCATTGTAACTATACTCTGCTGCCTAACAGTTCTTTCCAACTGCCTGGTTAACAGGCATTCAAAGTGTATCTACTAAAAGTTAACCTCCATGCCCCTCTTCTCTAAATAACTCTCTACTGCTGTTCTCTACCTTGTAGTAGTGGTTCATGCTAAAAACCTAAGAGCGTTTTCTAATTTCTCCCTTCTTTGTCTTCATTTCCACTGAATCCATCATGCAAGTCCTACTGATTATATTCTTCAAAATGCCTCATATTGGCTCCCTCCTTTGTTTCCATAGTCATAACACACATCCATCTACCCTGCTGCCATAGTCTTCTGACAAGTTTCTTCTCCTGCGTTCTTAAATTTATTCTCTATACAACCTACAGAATTATCTTTACAACCCCAAATTAAATCACATTTCAGCTTTCCAGCGCCTTCCCCGTGCTTACAATAAAATCCCAAGCCATTATCATGACCTACAGCACACTACACAGTCTGATTTCCACCTATATTAGAACCCTAACTGATGCAATTGTCCTTCCTTCTGGTTCACCATGGTGTAGTCACATAGCCCTTCCTCAAGTAAGCTCACTCACTCCTTTACATGCTTTCTTTCCCTTACCAGCTTATCTAAAGTTTCCCCCCTTACCCACCCTGCCCCACTTCACTTTTCTAATGTTTTATTAACAGTAATTACAAATAGTAATTATCTCATTCAGTTGCTTGATTACTTGACTGTCTTCCCCCACAAGAATGTAAGGTCTATGAGGAAAGAATTTTAATTTTTTTTAAAAAAAGACTGTTAGAATAAAAATGGACACTTTAATAAAATAGCATATGAGTTTATTCTTGGGATGCCAAAGGGTATATCTCAGAGAGGCTAGAATGAGAGTTAAAGTTTTCAAATTACATATTTGAAGGCAATCAAAACCTGAGGAAAGAGACTTTGTCTGTGCCACTCAGTCAATTCTGGAAATTGCCCTAGACTGTGTCTAGGAATATCCTAGACCATGACAAAACAAGACTCGTTAGATTTTGTAGAAGTCCTCTTATCTAATATGAACTATACCAGTACATGCAAAACTAACAGATGTTTTTATATAGATACAAAAATATTTGTTATAAGCAATGCGTTTATATAATTATGAAGGCTGAGATATCCCAAGATCTGTAATTGGCAAGCTGAAGACCCAGGAGAACTGATGATGTAGTTCCAGTCCAAAAATCAGCAGAGTTCTATTGTTTCTCCTGGAGTCCAAAGGCAGGAAAAAACCAATGTCCCAGCTCAGTCAGACAAGAGGAGTCTCCTCTTACTCACAGAAGAGTCAGCCTTTATGTTCTATTCAAACCTTGAATAAGGCCACACACATTAGGAAAGGCAATTTACTCAGTTTGATTCAGATATTCATCTCATCTTAAAACACCCTCACCAAAACACCCAGAATAATGTTTGACCAAATATCTGGGCACCCCAAAACTCAGTCAACTTGACACATAAAATCAACCATCACAGTTGGTTAATCAAAAAATGTCCATCATATTAGACAATCATGAAAGAGACACATAGAGAACTTTAACTTTTTATTTTACTTCAAACATTTAAATGCAAATTCATTTTCCAGTCATTTATAGCAGGCCCAAAGCCTTTTCTTTGAGCATGAATCTAGTAATTGGTGTTCCAGATCGTCTTGCCACAAAACTATACTCGTAATTCATCTTCTACATTTCTAGTGTCTGTTTCCTTACATGAAAAAAGAACTTAGAGACAATTATAATACAATCTAAGAGCACAAGTTGTTCTAGGTTTTTAAAGTTATTTTTTCCAATTTCTTAATAGTTACTTGATTTGATTTCATTTTGAAACACAATTTGCTTTCTAAAGTATTTAATTTGGTTTTCACAATGACAGCATTTTAAAAAACTTGACATAGTAGGTAGTTGTTAAATTATTATAAGGACAAGGTTTGAGGTCAAACATGACTGAATCTAGGGAATCATACAATTCAGCTTGTGGGAGCACAGTGCATGGGCAGAATAGGGAGTTAGTGTACAATGGTGAAGGTTCAGTTTTCTGTGGGGAAAAACAGTTATGATTCACAGAGAGATGGGGTCGAGTCAGTTAGTCAGGACAATCAGCTCAGTGGAGCCTGCTCAAAGAGTTGCTCCCAGTAATAGCCAAGCTAAAAGGATGTTAAATATTAACATCTGTTTGCCTCAAATTTATTCAGGAGTCCCCAAAGGACGCAGATTATCATGAAAACTAAAATAAACAAGAAGAGGAAGAGAAGTCACTTCCAGAACCTTCTAGAGGCTTTCTCTGTTCTGTTTGGTTATATTTGCCATTTCCTATTTCCATGATTGCCTTCCAGTATGTAATTTGAAAACTTTAACTCTCATTCTAGCCTCTCTGAGATATACCTTTTGGCATCCCAAGAATAAACTCATATGTTATTTTATTAAAGTGTCCATTTTTATTCTAACAGTCTTTTAAAAAAATTAAAATTCCCCTTTAATCTACTTTGATGATAAAATAATCTGTGCTGCACAGTGAAAACAATTTATAAATGACCCATTTGGTTAATAACATCATGCCAAGGCAAGTCCCATTTTTCACTTTTCTGTAATGATAAAATGTAATTGAACAATTTCATGTAATGAGATGATACTATAAAGAAATTTTATTACTTTTGTTAATTACCTCCATGACTTATTTGTAAATGTAAGTGACAAAAGCCTGTAAAAATTAAACTTCAAGAGATGTAAAAACTGATTATTTAGTAACTTTATTTCTGAATAGCTAAAAAGATAATAATGTTCTGCCATTATTATCTAACCCAAGCCATCAGGGACTGCACTAAATGCTCTAATGACCAAGCAGTAACATTTGTGCTGGGTAATTTGTTGCATTTTCCTTTGGAAGTTGTAGTGCATTGGAGGCAAAATAATGTGCTGTCTATGAAAGGGCTCTAGGGCCAAATTACCTGGGTTTGAATTTCAACTCTGCTTCTTCATATTTCAATATGTGGAAATTATTTATTTAAGTTCCATAGGTATGTCTTGTCAAATGCTGGATCCTTGAAAATATCACTAGAATAATGTATTTATAAGGTAAATCTGAGTTTATTGTTTACCTCAGTAAGGCAGAATGCTACTTTGACAATGAATTAGTGGCATCTTGGAAAGGAGACAGGAAAGTTGTGATATTTATATGGTTTTGGGGTTTAAGACAGGTCTTTCAATGCAAGGGGTGTATGGGCTTGTTGGGAATTGAGTAAAAATCACGATAGAACGCTTTAGGATTGGTGGGTGCTGCAAAATGAGGGCTTGGAGGTGAGGGTATGGAAGAGTCTTAGAGAATACAGAGTAGTTTGATCGTATTTGTTGAAAAGTCAGCCAGGCGTGGTGGCTCATGCCTACAATCCCAGTACTTTGGGAGCTGATGTGGGACGATCACTTGAACCCAGGAGTTCGAGACCAGGCTGGGTAACATGGAGAGATCCAATCTCTACAAAAAATACAAAAATTAGCCAGACATGGTTGTGTACCCCTGTAGTCCCAGCTACTTGGGGGGTTGAGGTGGGAGGATTGTCTGAGCCCAGGAGGTGGAGGCTGCAGTGAGCTGTGATTGTGCCGCCGCATTCCGGCCTGGGTAACAGAGTGAAACCTTTTCTCAAAGAAGAAAAAAAAGAGAAAAGTCAACCAGTCCTGTGTTTATTAAAAATGATTTTTTTTCAGGTGTTCCTGAAAGGAACATTAAAGTTATTTTTAGTTTTTATCTCCCTGGACAAATACTTCCTGGAATAGGAAAGTCATAGCAGTGAAGATAGTGGTGGAATACAATCATGATAATGTGGACAGTGAGCTCTGCTTGTTGGAGGAGAGGGAGGGGGAGATGATTTTGATTCTCTGTTTCTCATTTGCAAATGGGAATAATACCAGTACATTTATGAGTGATGGTACTAATAAAGAAGTACTAGCAAACCTTACAGAAGGAAAGTACATACAGTGGAAGGAGCAAGGGTTTAGAGTCAGACAAATCTAAATATAAATCAGAGCTACAACTCAGCCACAAAGAAGAATGAAATCGTGTCTTTTGCAGCAATATGGATGAAACTGGAGGTGATTATCCTAAGTGAAATGATTAATAGACACAGAAAGTGAAATATTGCATGCTCTCACTTGTAAGTGGTAACCACATAATATGTGCATACGAACATAGAAAGTAGAATAATAGACACTGGAGACTCAGAAAGATGGGGTTGGAAAGGGGGTGAGAGATGAGAAATTACTTTTTGGGTCCAATGTACATTATTCAGATGATGATTACACTGAAAGCCCAGACTTCACCATTATGCAAAATATCCATGTAATAAAATTGTACTCGTACCCCCTTAAATCTATACAAATTAAAAATAAAAAAATAAATCTGAGCTACAACTTTTTAGTAAGTATCATCCTGTTTTGTGACCTCTAGAATGAGAGCTCTTTCACAGGGGTGCTGCAAAAATTAATAAAATAGTGAATGAGAAAATAATCTATGGGAGATACGTGTTTCAGCAAGATACCTACAGCTCATTCCAATGGGGGACTTGAAGAGGGTTTGAGGAAGGGACTAATTGCATAGGTTAAGGAACCAACAGAGAGGATGCTGAGGCGAAGCAGGAAGACCTGTTACTATTCCTAGGCCAGAATGAGCAAGGGAAGGAACTGTCCTGGAGCCTGGTAAGAGCTGTAACACTGGATGGGAAGCCACTTGACTACCTGACAAAACCCGAGATCACAGGTAAAGGAATGTGCACACTGCCAAACCAGGAAGGGAGCAGCAGGAATAAATACCCTGGCCTCTTCCTCCTCCTGTTGTCCAATCGCCTGCATTGCATTTATCAAACCCAACTAAAAGCTGAGGGCAGATGAGCCTGGGTGACACACTCCTTCCGGATCAGCCTCCCGGGGCAGGGAGAATCACAAAGAGTACATCAGGAGACACACACACTGAGAGTGACCCCATCTCGTAAGTACTTTTAAAGTCTTAGTTCCCTACTGTGATTAATTCAAGAATGAGGATACAGCTGAAATAGAGTATGCCAGTATAGTGCTGAGGACACCTCTATATGTCTTTTTGGAGGTGGAAGGCAGGGGGTTTTTAAGCACTAACCACGTAGAGTCTGTGGTGTAATAAGAGTGGCTAATGCAAGAATGTTGACTAACTGGGCTTGTTCACTCTAAAAGAGCACCAACATTATATCTGCTTCTTGGCATATTAGGATGTAAGAATATACAATGCCCGTTAGGTTCAGAAACACAGAGTCCATTCATAATGTCCATTCAGTTCTAGAAACTCCCCTTAACAAAACATGCAGATGTTTCTTTTCACTTGGAACAAAAATGAATTGGTTGAATAGAAGGTAACTCACATTGTGGAATAAATTATATATTTATGTATAATTTTTATATATAATTTTATTAGCTATAATATATAATAATCTTATTATATATAATTTATATATTATATTATATATGTAAATATATATAAAATGTAACTAATCTATGAGTACTTCTATACATGGCAGTGATGTTAACCACCAATCTGTCATCATAGGACAAGCTGAAAGGCTTAGCCAGAAGCAGAGCAGAGGGCCTTTCTGGAGCCTCTTCCTTATGTCTGGGTTCTGTGTTAGCCTCAATCTCGCTTATTTTGAACTTTAACCTGGTCCCCATTGAGTGGCCTTTTACTGATGCCAATGCTTATGATTGAATGCAGGCCCCTCTCAAAGACATGGAGTGGATAAGCCTTACTTCTCTTGCCATCTAAATTTCTTTTGAATGTCCTAGAATGCTCACAAATGTCTTCCCCGTATGCTTGTTTTTGCTGGATAGCAAAGTATTAGACCACTACCCACTCCCACCACCCTGACAGCTTTAAGCAGGGAGAGGAATATCCTCCAGAACGAGTCCTATCTGATGGCCTTTCCCCTGTTATTAAAATTTGCTTCCTTTTGTGGTTGGCTGTTTCTCATTGCAGAAATATCCCACACTCTGGGATCAGAGCTTGACCTAACCCTCTGAACTGGGATGTTACTAATCAAATGCTCCCCTTGAATCAGCTATTATTAACCTTGTGATTGTCTCACATAGAAAATGTTGAATGGAGGATGTTCCCTATTAAGTACATGATGGAATGGGTTCCTTATGGATTATCACCCCTTTTCAGAAACCAATCATGTACTTTTAGGGCATTTTACATCCCAGTGCTTCTCAGTGATACATTTCCCATTACTTTATCCTCAAAACTCATTGTTTAATTAAACAACTTTTGAAAAATGACAATGAGTACTTTCCAGGGAACCCCTTTAAAAAGACAATACCAATTTGGGTGTGTAATTTCAGGTATGCTTATTTTAAAAAACAAGTCCTATTTCTTTACAGTACTCCTGAGTTTCATATCCTGCACTCTCTTTTCCACAGATCTATTCATCTTCTCTAAAGGATTGCAAACTCCTTCAAGCCTGGGGCTATACCTCATTTATTCCTTTTATTCTACCAATGTATTCCTTTCCTTAATAACTTTAATTGATTTGCAAAATGCTGCCGCCAAGTGAAGAGTCATTAAATGGGGAAAAAATTCCATTAAATTTACTGGGAAAAACTGTGGTGCTTGTCATCAGAGCCCAAGATATCCAGACAATTTTCTTAGACAGAAAAATATATGAATTGGACAATAAAAACAAAGCCTTGCAATTAATAAATATTTTAAAGTAAATAAATACACATTGCATTTAAAATGTGGTGAAGGTTATTTGCTAATATGGTTTAACTGTGTCCCCACCCAAATCTCATCTTGAATTGTAATAATCCCTATTTGTCAAGGGCAGGGCCAGGTGGAGATCATTGAATCATGGGAGTAATTTGCCTCATACTGTTCCTGTGGTAGTGAATAAGTCTCACAAGATCTGATGGTTTTATAAACGAGCAGTACCCCTGCCCAAGCTCTCTTCCCTGCCACCATGTAAGACGTGACTTTGCTCCTCCTTTGCCTTCCACCATGCTTGTGAGGCCTCCCCAGTCATGTGGAACTGTGAGTCAATTAAACCTCTCTCCTTTATAAATTACCCAGTCCTGGGTCTGTCTTTATTAGCAGCGTGAAAACAGACTAATACATTTGCCAAAGAAGATAAAAGACTTACAGTGGGTGGTAGGGTGGTGAAGGAGGGGTGTCAGAAAGATATTCTTTGGAGGATGAATTCTTACTTATGTATCATTCTCTTCACCAATTTTTCAGCATTATCCAGGCTCATGGTTGCCTTGCATTCAAGTCTACACTTATAATTAGTTACAGCATAGAAACATATCTTTAGTGCAAACTAAAGTCTAACTAACCATGACAATGCTTTAAAATACTTCAAAGTAGCCCACATGAACAACATGCTGATGAAGCTGCCATCCCATCCCGTTTGCTTGTCTCATGTACACAAAGGAAAACATTTTGGGTGCATCCATCGTGGTGTGCAAGGTAAATTTGTTCCATACGCTATTTACTGACTAAAATGTTGTTCTGAGTGAATTTTAAATGTGTCATTGCCTGAAATTATAATGTTGAAATACCACGTATAGCATATGTATTCATTTTGCTTCAGGGTAAAAATCTCTTTATCCTGGAAAAAATAAAGTCATCGTCTGAAAAGTAGTATAACTTTTCAAGATATTTTTGTTGAAAAGTCACTAAGCACTCATTAGGTAAACTAAGTTGTAGCATATTACAAGCCATGTACTCAGATCGATGAATGGATGAATCAAGAATAAAACACCATTATTTTAACTTTGTTTTTTTCTAAGACATCTTGTTATAGCATAAAACACTATTCTTCTAGTAACCTTATTAGATGATCATTTAAATCAATGGTTTAACTAGTCAGTTGCCTGTAATGAAGAAGTTGTTTTGGTTGCAACTGTCAAAATGTCTTCAAAATTTTTGACTTGCTATGTAGGCTATTTATCCCCATGTATTGAGGTGTTTTAGATTTCTAAGACTAGAGTGGAGCCCTCACATTGGTTTTCAGCAATTTTGAAGCAGAAACTAGAGCAGCATAATATGAATACTTATAGATTTTGGAGGGTGAGGAGGGTCCTTATCTTATGAAGAAGTCAGAGCAAAGAAACAGCCTTGAAGAGCAAAAGACCCTCATAACCCAGCACACCACCATGCTCTGGCCACTTGAAATCATGTGAGAAGGGCACCAGCACCCACTCCCACCCATTCCATGTCAATCTTTGAAGAGCCCCTACTTTTTTGTACTCATTTATCTTTCTTTATCTGTCCTTCTTTTATGCTCACCTGTTGTGCTAAACTAGAAGTCACCAGGTTCAAGAGACAGAAGAAGAGACCCAGAGCCAGCAAACAAAACATGGGGTTTCACTGGGAACTTACATACAGAGGAGAGAGTCCAGTGGCGGTGAGCTGGACAAGATACCCTCACGCCCAGTGGTTGCAAGCTGGGCAGAAAAACCACACCTGCATACAGTTTACATGGCATTTTTCACTTACCATCCTCCTCTTAATGACCTCCACCTGGCAACCTTCATTTGACCCAAAACGCATTTGACCCATCTGCTATACAGCCTGAGTTCCACAGGACAGGCTGGGGGCTAAGATGCTCATCATAGACAAGGAACAAATCTCTAGGCTGGTCACTCCCAGATTCCCTAGCTCAGAGCACACATTCAGGTGCATCGACCATACAGCGTTATTCTCAGGCCATGCTTAAATTATTGCTATCAGGTGCGTTTACTTCATCACCCTAGCTGTTTTCCTCCTAACACTAATCAAAGTCACCTTCTTTTATATATGCTTGCCTAATTTCTCACATCATCAGTACTTTATCCTGCTTGGCAGGTCTCTCTTCCTTTCTTTCCTTCAGGCCCTCATCATGCCCCTTTCCAAGACCATGGCAGGAAGACAAGCCTGTGAGACTACCTGGCATTGTGATATGCCTATATGTGTTTCTCTGCATACACTTTTATCTCTAATGTACCACTTTATATTTATGAGGCCTTTATGTGATCACTCAGACGTGAACTTATAGATTCTTATTTCCAGCAAGAATGTTATTGCAAATGGCAAATAAGGATTTGTTAGCACCAAGAAGCACAGTCCCAGAGATTTTTTGAATGTCTGATCAATTGCCATGTAGGCCGAGAAAAACTTTAGCTATTGGCTATTTCTTACTACTTCTCCCACTTCCATTACCTTCCTTATCCTCCGCCAAGGTTATGATTATAAGACAAATTGAAACAAAGAAATCCAAGGATTTCAAATTTCCCTGAGGAAAGGTATTATAGATTTATGAAAGTTTAATCCTAATCTGAATGGTCATCCAAACACAAAGTAGTTATTTGAAAGTAGTAGATCCTGTCACTGATTTCATACAGAAAAAAAGGAAGAAAAGTTGATCTAAGATTTTTGCCTCCATGAGAGCTATTATATTTTATGAATGTTGACTTGTTAACAAAGACAATAAAATTTAGAATCTAATAAAAGCATATATAAACATTTGTAAAGGGATTTAAAATTTTTCCTGTAGAATAACTTACATGAAGTTGATAGAAACCTTCCATCATCCCAAGTACCCTCTGGTGTGCGTATCTTAATCAGCTGTCCATATCAACAGGGCTCAAGTGAACCTTCTATGCCTCTTTCAAATAAGTCTCTTTTAAGAACAGAAACCTACTAAACAAAGAATAAAATACTTCTTTCCTCTCCTGGTTCTTACAAAGTACTGATGTTTCTATTTTGCCTATTACAATCACTCTTGCTAGGTGTGGTGGCTCATGCCTGTAATCCCAGTACTTTGGGGGGCTGATGTGGGTAGATCGCTTGAGGTCAGGAGTTCAAGACCAGCCTAGGCAATATGGCAAAACCCCATCTCTACAAAAAATACAAAAATTTGCTGGGCATGGTGGTGCGTGCCTGTAGTCCTAGCTACTCCAGAGGTTGAGGTGGGAAGATGGCTTGAGCCTGGGAGGTGGAGGTTGCAATAAGCTGAGATTGCACCACTGCACTCCAGCCTGGGTGACAGAATGAGACCCTGTCTCAAAAAAAAAAAATCACTCTTAAATTATTTTTCTGGGAATAAATACTCATTTCTGCTAGGCTTAAACTAAAACTCAAACCCACTTTTCAAATCCTGCTAGTCTACTTGGTATAGGTGAATGAAATCACCTATTTTCTAGTACTTACTACCATTTTACCCATTTTCAAGTGTACAATTCAGTGGTATTAACTACATCCATGATGTTGTGCAACCATCACCATTATCACTGTATTTCCAAACATTTTCTTTACTCCAAACAGAGATTCTGTAACCATTAGGTAATAACTCCCCAATTTTCCCTCATACCAGCTCCTGGTAACCTCTAATCTACTTTCTGTCTCAAAGAATTTGCCTATTCTAGATATTTCATGTAAGTGGAATATTTAGCTTTTTGAGAAATCATCAAACTCTTTTCCACAAAAGCTATGCCATTTTACATTCTTATTAGCAACATAGGGTTCCAATTGTTTCACATGCTTGTCAACACTTATAATTTTCCATTTCTTTGAAGTTATAGCCATCCTGGTAGGTATGAATTGGCATCACAAGGTGGTTTTGATTTTACATTTTTCTAATAATTAGTGATGTTGAGGGTCTTTTTATGTGCTTATTGCCCATTTGTATATATTCTTTCAAGAAATGTCTATTCAAGTCCTTCACCCATTTTTAATTGGGTTGTCTTCCCATCGTTGAGTTTTGGGAGTTCTTTACATATTCTAGATATTAAACCCTTGTAAGATAAATAATTTGAAAATATTTTCTCCCATTCTGTAGGTTATAGTTTCACTTTTTTGATAATGACTTTTGATGCATGAAAGTTTTAAATTTATCTATTTTTTGTTTTCTTGCTTATGCTGTTAATGTCAGATCTAAAAATCCATTGTCAAAATCTAAGGTCATGAAGATTTATTTACTCTATGTTTTCTTCTAAGAGTTTCTGGTTTTAGCTGTTATATTTCCATTGTTGGTCCATTGTTTGTTAACTTCATGTAAGTTGACAATAATGAGTTATTGTTTTTTAATAGACAGGGTTTCACTCTCATCCAGGCTGGGGTGCAGTGGTACAATCACAACTCACTGCAACCTCACAGTGATCCTCTGCCTCAGTGTCCTGAGTAGTGAGGACTACAGGTCAACAACACCACACCTGACTACCTTTTAGAAGAAAATTTTTTTTAGAGATGAAATTTGCTATATTGTCCAGGCTGGTCTCAAACTCCAGGACTCAAGTGATCCTTCTACCTCAGCTTAAAGGACTGAGATTACAGGAATGAGCCATCATGCACATTCAGCTGTTTTGAGTTAATTTTTGTATATGTTATGAATTGCCTATTTATTTTTGAAGATCATATCTTAATATAGGTGGCTTGCTGACATGTGGAATATTGTAAGAATCTTCCAAACACATACAAATTTATCTCCATTCAATGGAGTATCGATGTTTGCTCTGAACTGGAATAATAAAAGAAGTAGAGAACAAAATTAGTATTTCTTTTAATGTTTTAATGCAGAATACTAGATTCCTATGTAAAATAAGAAAAAACATGGAAGTTTCAATCAGGTAAAATTTGTATTCCCTGTCATCTACAATACACTGCTTCTCCATATATAAAATGCTTCCAGCTGGATAAAGGAAGGGAATTAGAGACGAGAGTTTAGATAAGACAGACTCTAGAGAAAAATCTATGCTTACCTCCCAGACAGATTCATAGCAAGAGGAAGAGATAGAATCCCATATTTAGGGGATCTGAAAGCAGAGGGGTGACTGTTATGCTTTTTACCTGGCTATACACGGAGGCTGTAAACCCCACTGACCAGTCCCTGCATCCTTGTGATGAAAAATGCTGGTGGAAATGGCCCCATAAGGCACCATATGTATAGCCATATAGAGACAAATGAGCCAGAGAGGAACCTCAGAAATATTTGCGTCATTTTACTCCCAGTGCTTGAGGAGCTGCCAAACTTCTCATATGAAACATTGTAAATTGCCCTAAGACTAGAGAGTTTCTGCTGCCATGACTTTAAAATCAAGGTCAAATCATAGTCAATTATATCTAGTACGATTATATATATCCAACAGAGAGATAATATATTTTGCAGGAATAAAGAAGACACGGTGAGGCCTATGTTCAGCCCTGCCTCACCTTACGGCTCACCAAAATTCACCACTCCACCAGAATTTGGAGGGTTTTCCAATTTAAATAATTCTGTAGCAACTAGCAACTACATACAGTTGAATTTGTTTATAGGAAGTTGTATCAAGATGTTTTAAAAGAACACCAATATTTTATATGCTGCTTTTAGGAAGCTTTAAAATGATCATTTGAGACACTGTTGCATGCAGATAAATTCTCTAGTCTGCTTGTGTATCTCCAGTGCAATTTAAAACACAGATGCAGGCAAGAGAGAACGGCTGGAGGCTAACAGAATTTGGCAGCAGCCATAAGTCTCTTTTCCTGTAATAGCTTTGTAGATGTCAGCATGAAAGGACAAGACCTGGTCTCTGCTCTCACTTCAAAGGAGTCTAGGCATTAAATCTCCAACAGTCTCATGCCTCTAGCAGAAGGCTTGTGAAGACAGGGGCAACTGATGTGAATCCCTGGGGAGGAAAAGGTGATTTTTCTAACACACAAACACAAATCATCCCGATGGATCCTAATAAGTTGAGTATGAGGGGAAAGATGCTAAGATAATGTAGAAAATGCTACAACATATTGAGAAGGAGAATGGAATGTGGAGTTCAGTATTCTTTTTGGATGGAACTCCAGGGAAAACTCATAGGTAATATTTGTTTCTGTGCCCAGAGCCTAGAGTTACACTTTTAAGTTCAAAGACTCAGTTGACTAATTTTAAATCATTTATGGTTGCCTTTTTTAAAAGTACAGAAAATTATACAGTATTATAATAGTATTTGTTGGCAGTCAAGAAAAGGCAAAAGAGCTAAAGCAATCCCCACTGGTAGACTCTCACTTGAGCTTCCCCATTGAATAGTCAGCAATGGAGAAAGCAGTTGACATTCCGCTCAATGAACACACATTGAGTATGTAGCATGACCTAGGCACTGATTAGTTTCTTTGAAAGGGAAGGGACCTACATATCCATAAAACATAGACCTTCCCCCAAGTGACAAATCAAGAAGTCTAGAAGCATCTTAGACTTATGAGTACTTGTAAGTAAAGTTCCACAAGGCTGCTGGGGAGTCCTCAACCAAAGTCACCCATCAGAGGAGTCCCACACATCCCAGGAATGTGGGATTTCTTGTCATACTCAGTCACTGATGGAGAGCAGCACATGGGAAGTGTGGCTGTTGTGCAAATGTGGTGATGGATTTCGGAGCCAGGTAGAAGGTATCTTGGTCAATTACACTCCCTGCTCTGACAGTCAAGTTCCCATCATGGCCACACCAGTGAGTCAGCTCCCTGGAAATGTCAGTGTAACGCATGTATGTTGGTGCACCATTTAGTATTATAAATTTGTTTGTTTAAATAAGAAGAAAATTAGTTCATATATTTACTTGATAGAGAAATGAGTGTTTTCAACCTCAAAAAGATGAAGTAATTTATTACTCAGAGAATCTTTGCACCTACTGGACTCCTTTAACAACCACTGGATAGCTTTTAGTTCACAGAAAGCTGCCACTTCTCGGAAAATGGTAAAGGGGAGAGAAAGATTTGCTGTTGTACTAATACAAAGAAGTAGCAGCTCTGTTCATTTCTTTTAATTTTCTCTGAAGTGAGCTTTTCTTCTTCATGGTAAATGATTGTTCTGCCTGAAGCTATTTGACACTAGGATGGGAACAGAAGGGTGGAGTAGCCATGTATGCAATATTCTTAGCATCTCTTTATTATAGTCTAATATAATAAAGTCTTCTTCACATCTGTCTCCTACAGAGAAACCTCTTCTTAAAATGGTAGCATCCACTTTACAAGTTAGGAAGAGTAAGAAGTGAACAACACATGGCATTCTATTACGGCATTGCAAGTTGCGGCAACGATTTCTTTGCTGTCTTGATATCAAAATTTCACTCTGTCATGGTATAAACTGATCTTATCATTGTGACCCATGAACTCTTACTGAATATTTATGATATGTTTACCAATGAGAACGCAAAGAGGTCTCAGACTCTTTATCTCAAGAGGCTTATCTATTTAGGGGGAAAACGCATGTGTATGAAAGCTCTCCAGATAGTATAGTCTATCAAGCCTGGATTTTATTTATTTCACTTATAAGCTATAGAATTAACCTGTAATGCTTTACCGGAAGCGTAGCAGAAGACACAAGATCCCAGGTCAGAAATGAAGGACTTTGTGATTTACAGCACAGCAAGCAGCAGTGGAGCTTGGGGAACCCACTGCTTTTCCCACAAGCAGAAAGTTAGCCTGATCTTTGTTGAAGGCGGATACATTACCTCATCTTGCAGGTAACCAGCGGCATAAATGAGTATGAGAAATGACCTGAGTATCAGGGCCTTGCAGCCTTGGCTTACCCAGTAGGACGTGGAGGAACTCAAGAAGCACAAGGAAGGCTGCCTCCTCCAACACAGGCAGAAAGTCAAATAATCAATACCAGTGACAGCACCACTGAAGTCTGGAAATCAGAAATAACAGGATGCTCATGACATAGGAGAAATGGATGGTTTTGTTGGTGAATATAAACCAAAAATAAAATTCTAAGCCCCTCAACCATCTGAATGGACCCCTCCTTTTGGCCAGAGCACTCCAAAGTTAATCTGAAAAACTAATTCAGGTCATGATAGGAAGTGGAGGTCAGACATGCCTCTTTAAACTCTCCTCCCTTTTGGAATTCAGGAAAAACTGGACCAGCATTAACATCAACACAGACCTTAAGTCTGATAAACATTTACAGTCTATTCTCTCTGAAGCTCTACTACCTGGAGACTTCATCTGCATAGTAAAACCTTGATCTCAACAACCCCTTATCATAACCCAGACATTCCTTTCTATTGATAATAATTCTTTCAACCAATTGCCAATCAGAAAATTTAAAAATCTCTCCAGGATCTGGAACCCCCACCCCCACCTCCTCATGCTTTGAGTTGTCCTACCTTTCCAGGTCAAACCAATGTACATCTTACATGTATTGATTGATGACTTGTGTCTCCCTAAAATGCACAAAAGCAAGCTCTACCCCTACCATCTTGGGCACATGTCATCAGGACCTCCTGAGGTTGTGTCACAGTTGCGTCCTTAACCTTGGCGAAATAAACTTTCTAAATTGATTGAGAGCTGCCTCAGATACTTTTGGGTTCACACTACAAAAAAGAAGAAAAGATTACTGCCTATAGTAAAATATTTATTATTAACTTGCCTCAACAGGCAACAGTGGTTTGCTTATAAAAAAGAAAACACTAGGGTAGAAAGAGAGGGAACAGGCCTTTGGGCCTGTTTTAATACTTATTAACAATGATGAGACTGGATGAACTGCATTGCAAAGCACAGTGTAAAACTATCATTCATTGTCAATGATTTAAGGAAGGAATGTTAGATGCAGGAATCTGATTATAATCAAGTGAATTGAAATGTTATCTCCACCCAGAAATTTCTACATGTTTTCTATTGAATGCCCCTCCTAAGCCACAATAGAAACAGTAGAAACAATGCCCAGCATTTTAAGCTTCAATTAGCTGCATAGTGGTTGATGGGAGTATGGGGATTTAAAATCCTTTATGCTTCCATTAGATAAAAATCTGTGACATGTAAATCATGATTATTCATCAGCATGGGGCCAAGCCCTGTTCCACACCCTTGTCTGCTTGGCCCATTTTCCTCCATGAGCTCCAGAGCCACACAAGAGGTTGTAGCCAGTAGTGACCTTTTGTACCAGAAGCTTCACTGTTTCTAGCAGGAAACTGAGTTTCCTCCACTTGGTTCCAGAGGACACTGTACATGACCTTGAAGTATTTTGTGATCCTATTGTGTGGCCAACAGCAATGAAGCAGCAACATTTCCCAGAACGAAAGTAGGTGACCTCAGGCAGAAACAAGACTGATGGGCAGTTGGGAAGCGGGTCTGGCCTCCCTGCTTTAGAGAAGAGAAATGGAGCCATTATTACAGACACTGACTCTCTAAACTTATCAATTCCTGGAAAAAGAACATTAAAAAGTAGAAGTTATTGGCTAGCCCCGAAGTACTATTTAATATGGAAAAGAGGCCCAAGTGAAATATGTAAAAGTCAACGTTTTTTTCACAGCTAGTGTCAGTCAACTTTCTTATTCGTAGTTTACTTACAGTGTCTTTGATTATGAAAAAGGCTCTGTGCGTGTGTGTGTGTGTGTGTGTGTGTGTGTGTGTGTGTATGTAATTGTAGAATCCATTTGTAACTTTTTACATTAAAATCCCATTTTAGGAGGAGAAAATATAAACTTTCTTCTCCATACAAAAGAAAGGAGCTTTGGGAGATCTCTGTTACTTAATTTGAGTAGATTTTTTTTCCATTCTCTAAAATTGCCTCTTCCTTCCTCATATTTTCTCTAATTATCCCGGTTCCTGGTTTACAACCTGTGCTAGCTTACCTAAACACCTTCTTCTTCAGGGATTTTCAAGTATCTAATGATAAAATATTGTGACCCCTCTCAGCCACATTTACACTTTAAAAGGGAAATTTTGTTTTCAAAATACAAAGGGGTCTATTATTAACAGTGGATTTTTTAGGAATGAATGGATGACATTTTCAGCAACCTAGATGAGATTGGAGAATATTATTCTAAGTGAAGTAACTCAAGAATGGAAAACCAAACATTGTATGTTCTCACTCCTAAGTAGGAGCTAAGCTATGAGGATGCAAAGGCATAAGAATGATACAATGGACTTTGGGGACTCAGGGGAAAAGGGTGGGAAGGGGGTGATGGATAAAAGACTACAAATTGGGTTCAATATACATGCTCAGGTGACGGGTGCACCAAAATCTCACAAATCACCACTAAAGAACTTACTCATGTCACCAACCACCATCTTTTCCTCAATAACCTATGGAAATAAAAAATTTAAAATAAAAATAAAAGCTGTCCTTCCCAGGTTAAAACACACACACATGCACATGCACACACACACACACACACACCAAAAAAACCCCAAACAAACAAACAAAAACCAGTGGATTTTTTTAAGGGTTATCTTTTGGGACAAAGAGAATCTTCTCCCATTTCTGGAGCTACAAAACATTTAACAAAATATCTAGTTTGCTTCTGTGCAAGTCTATCTCTGGTTCCCTTTGCCAAACAAAGTATTTCTATGTCCAAACTCAGACTGTATTCTTGACTTTAGGCCTATTTGTGGACAACGCTAAATGCCCAGTGAGCAGTTTCCAGTCTCAGCCATAAACCAGATGTTTTGTCTGATATCAAACAACCAGAATTTATGTGAGAACACATAGATGTTTGATTGAATTTTTCATTTGTCATCCAGATATTTGGCACTAAATACAAGCAGTCTTTAGAAATCACAGAAGGAATTCATTCTCCAGGCATTTCATATAATCTGCCCTACAATGTCGTCTTTCTGTTCTAAAAGAGTTTCTATGTCCATTGAAAGTGTCAGTAGCGTGGAGATCTGTCATAATAGAGGCATTAGATATTTGGAAGGCTGCTTTGCTCTTTTGGGAAGTCAGTGCCAGTCAGGAGCTGGAGTTGCTCACTGCACCACTCAGGGTAGGCTAGGTTGGCAGTGGTCACCAAAAATGTCCCAAATCTTAGTGGCTGAAGCAGTAAGGGTTTATTTTTCACCTATGTTCCTGTCTGATGTGGGTATGTGGTAGTAGTAGGTACGATGGAGGGACGGAGGGTGAGTCTCTGTCTAGTAGTTACTCTGGAACCCAGACTCAAGAAGCTTTGCTTTCAGCATAAATGGATTTCTGCATTTGCCCAGCAGGGGAAGAGCAGAGCTGGTGGATGTCCTTCAGGCATTTTGTAAAACCTTGAGTTGGAAAGTTTTCTCACCAGAGCTAGTCACATGGACACATCTAACTTCAAGCAGTTAGGACAGCACCATCCCCCAGAGTGTACCCCAGCAGGGGAATGGGGACCAAAGAGGGGTACATAGCAGTAATGTCTATCACACACCCATGCATGTCTCAAGAGGAGAAAGTCACCAAAACAGAATTTCCTCAAAGCTAGGTTTCTTCTTAGGGCAAAATCAAACATTCCTTGGTTTCCTCAGCCTAAATACAGGGTCAAAATTTATCAATATTTTATTATATGTAATTATCTATGTTTTTACATTACATACATTTTATTATTACATTGAT
Organism: Colobus angolensis palliatus; assembly: GCF_000951035.1. Lineage (NCBI taxonomy): Eukaryota > Metazoa > Chordata > Mammalia > Primates > Cercopithecidae > Colobus > Colobus angolensis. The sequence goes on along the minus strand of NW_012115088.1, from coordinate 2,460,419 downwards.
AGAGTCACTGAAAGTATGTGCTTTTTTTTTTTTTGAATTTAAAAGTTTATTATCTCCTTCCCTTTGGGAAAAGCAAATACCTAAAGTTAAGGTGTCCCAGAAAGTTCTGCACAATAGACACAGAGACAAATAAGTAATATGTATAGTTGATATACAAACTCCATGAGAGAAGAAATAATATTTATTTTGTTTACCTCACCCTGAGGTTTATAATGCCCACCCCTCACCCCTCAGAGGTCCACACAATGCCAGTAACCTACATGCAATAAATATTTGTTATATATGAAACAATATATATTAAATCAAATAAAATGGAGATCTGTAATGAACAAGACAATGATTTAGGTCCCAGGACACCAGACAGAGGGTCTACCCGACACATCAACTGTACAATTTGAGGGGTGACAATTTCATGTCTTCCAAAACATTTCCCCACAAATAACTAATGATGAAGTATTCATCTTTCACTAGACCTAAAATTTTCAACTGTTAGTACAATTCCCATGAATTTGATAACAAAGGTGGGGAAATCATCTGCATTCTATTTTGGCTTGAAATATTTATTAGTTTAAAAAAATACCTAAAACATACTGGCTGCATAAGTGTTCTAACAGTAACAAATACTTCTGCAGTACGGATTTTGTGCAATGCACTCTTCTGAATACTTAACCTTACCCTACGTTAAAATACTTTGAGACATCAGAACCCTTTGAGGTAAGTACTATTATTATTATTTTCATTTTAAAGATAAGGAAGCCAAGACAAGTGAGTGCAATTAACTTGTCCAGGATCACACAGCTAAGATGTGATGCAGTGATGCAGCTCTGATTAGAACCCACACCCTCCAACTTCAAACTAAACTGTTGCCCTCGATTCTGTGTGGTGGCAATAAAGATGAAAAAGATCCTACCCTTGTCTCTGGAATAAACTCACATTAGAGCCATGGTGTGCAGGAACAAAACAAAGGTGCCTGTTTTTGTCACTTCCATTCAGCATAGTGTTGGAAATTTTAGAGAGGGTAGTAAGCACTAGACTCTCCCCCACACTGATCCCACGCTATTACCCATCTTGTCCCCTAAATTTTTTCCCAACCTGTCCTCCACATGATTCACACATATGGTCCCCTACACTGTCTCCCCCACTCTCCCCTACTATGTGACTCCACACTGTCCCCTACATTGTGTAACCAATCTCCAGAACTCCTTTTATCTTGCAAATCTGAAACTCTTTGTCTATTTGGTTCTTTTTATCCTTTCCATTTCTCTATTGACTTTGTTCATTTATTCTGAACTCGTTTTCCTTGACCCCCATGAACATATTTATAATAGCTGCTTTCAAAGCTTTGTCTGCTAATTACAACATCTTGGAACGTTTTGAGATTAGTTTCTACTGCCTGCTTACTGTCTTGTGTATGGATTACATTTTCCTGTAGCTTCATACATCTCCTGATATTTATTTATTTATTTATTTATTTATTATTTTTTATTTTTTTTGAGATGGAGTCTAGCTCTGTCGCCCAGGCTGGAGTGCAGTGGCGCGATCTCGGCTCACTGCAAGCTCCGCCTCTCAGGTTCACACCACTCTCCTGCCTCAGCCTCCCGAGTAGCTGGGACTACAGGTGCTCACTACCACCATGCCTGGCTAAGTTTTTTGTATTTTTAGTAGAGACAGGGTTTCACCATGTTAGCCAGGATGGTCTCCATCTTCCGACCTCTTGATCTGCCCGCCTCAGCCTCCCAAAATGCTGGGATTACAGGCGTGAGCAACTGCGCCCGGCCACATCTCCTGATTTTTTTAAGTGTGTGCTAGACCCTATGAATGACAGCTACAGAGACTGGATGCTGTTGTGTATTTTTTAATAGGGTTAATTTTTTCTAACAGTGAATTAACTTGGCTGGACTCAAACCCCAATCTCCAGCTTTCCTACAGTGGGCACAACTGAAATCCGCATTCGGTTTATTCAGAGTCCAACGATTGTTTTTATGCTTGTCCCCTGGGTTCTGCCCTGGATATATGTAGCTCAAAGATTCATCAATCATTTGCAGGCAACTTAACATACATATTTTGGGATTCACCCCTTTGTGTTTCCCACCCCTCCAAAATATCTCCCCTAAACCTCCAGCAAGACCCGAAAATCCTCTGACACAACAAGTAAGACTCTGGTTTTCTGCCTGCCTGGACCACATACAGGTTGTCAAGTATTTTGAAGCAAAAATTCAAATTTGTAAATATTTTCTGTTCTAATTCTCATCTCTCAAGGTTAGACTCCTTCACAATTTTATTTGTTTTTTGGAGATCAAAAAGCAATTATATATTGTATATATAAATTATATTTAA
>NW_012115088.1:2424035-2454897 GCF_000951035.1 Colobus angolensis palliatus | reverse complement strand
TCTTTCTTTTCCTCCCTCTGAACTTCTGGCAACCACTGATCTTTTTACCATCTCCATAGTTTTGCCTTTCACAAAATATCAAATAGTTGGAATTATATACTATGTAGCTTGTCCAGGTTTGGGTAACTACTGAGGAGTACAGCTGCTGGATCATATGATGAGAATATAGTTACTTTTGTAAGAAACTGCCAAACTGTCCTCTAAGTGGGTATACTATTTTTGTATTCCCATCAGTAATACATGAGAGTTCCTGTTGTTCCACATACTTGCCAACATTTAGTGTTGTCAGTGCTTTGGATTTTACCCATTTTCATAAGCACATGGTGATAGCTCATTGTTGTTTTAATTTGCAATTCCCTAGTGACATACTACCTTGAGCATTTTCATACATTGATTTGTCATCCATATGTCTTTGGTGAGGTATTAGTTCAGAACTTCTGTTCATTTTATAACTGGGTTTTCAATTTTCTTTTTCTTTTTTTTTTTGGAGATGAAGACTTGCTCTGCTACCCAGGCTGGAGTGCAGTTGCATGATCTCGGCTCACTGCAACCTCTGCCTCCCTCCCGAGTTCAAGCGATTCTCCTGCCTCAGCCTCCCAAGTAACTGAGATTACAGGCATGTGCCATCACACCTGGCTAATTTTTGTATTTTTAGTAGAGACGGGGTTTCACCATGTTGACCAGGCTGGTCTCGAACTCCTGACCTCAGGTAGTCTGCCCACTTCAGCCTCCCAAAGTGTTGGGATTACCGGTGTGAGCCACCTCACCCTGCCCCATTTTCTTATTGTTTCATTTTAACAGTTCTTTGTATATTTTGGATCCTGGTCTGTCTTGTCAGTTTGGACTATAATAAACATACCAGGTCAATAAGCATTTATTTCTAACAGTTCTGGATACTGGTAAGTCCAAGATCAAGGAGTCAGCAGAGCTAGTGTCTGGTAAGAGCCTGCTTCCTGGTTTGCAGTTAACTGTCTTCTTTTGGCAGATAGCAGAGAGAAAAAAATGAATATTCTTGTGTCTCTTCTTATAATAGCACTAATCTCTCTTCATGAAAGCTCCATCCTCATGACCTAAGAACCCCACCAAAGGTGCCTCGCCTAAAACCATCACAGTGGGGTTAAGACTTCAACATACGAACTTTTGAAGGACACAAACATTCAGTCTATAACATTCCACCTCTAGCCCTCCAAAATTCATGACTTTCTCACTTTTAAAATACATTATTTCCATCCCAACAACCCCAAAAGTCTTAATTCATTTCAACATCAACTCTAAATTGCAAAGTCAATTGTAAATATCATCTAAACTAGAGATTTGTGATACTTAAGCTACACTCATCCTGTTGCAAAATTCCTCTCCATCTGTGGACCTGTGAAACCAAACAAGTTATGTGCCTCCAAGATACAGTGATGAGACAGGCATAGAATAAACATTCCATTCTCATTCTCATTTCAAAATGGAAAAATATGAAAGAAGGAAGTAGTGACAGGTCCCAAGCAAATCCAAAACCTACCAAGGCAAATCCCATGAGATCTTAAAAAAAAAGTCAAGAATAATTCTCTTTGGCTCAATACTCTGCCCTCCAAGCCTAGTAGGACAGTGATCCTGCCCCCAGAGACCCACTGGGACAGCAGTAACACCCCATGGCTCTGTCAGGTGCCCTCATGACTCTCTTAGGTCACAGTGCCACTCTTGGAAACCAAGGTGGATACAGCCTATTTCCATAGATCCACGCATTCTGGACTTGTGGTGGGAGTGGCAGCCCCATTGACCCCTGAATTACCTTGGAGGTTCTTTTTTAAAAAATTACAGATTCAAGGAGTACATATGAAGTTTGTTACATAGGTATATTGCAGAACACTGGGATTTGGACTTCTAATGAATGCATTACCCAAATAGTGAAAATAGTACCCGATAGGTAGTTTTTCAATCCTTGCCATTCTCCCATCCTTCCCCCTTTTTGGAGGCTCCAGTGTCTATTATTTCTATCTTTATTACCATATGTTCTCATTGTTTAGCTCCCACTTATAAGTGAGAACATTCAGTATTTGATTTTCAGTTTCTGAGTCATTTCATTTAGGATAATGGCCTCCAGCTTCATCTGTGTTTCTGTGAATGATGTTATCTCTTCCTTTCTTTACATACATTTTTTTCAACTTTTATTTTAGAATTTTATTACCTATGTAATAAACGTAGGTATGTTGTGTGATGTTAAGTCTGGAGTATGAATGCATTCATCACCTAGGTTGTGAGCATAGTACCTGATAGTTTCTTTCAACCCATATCCTCCTTCCTCCCCTCCTCCTTCTTGTATTCCCCAGTGTCTGTTGTTCCTATTTTTATGACCCTGTGTACCTAATGTTTAGCTCCCACTTGTAAGTGAGAACATGCAGTGTTTGGTTTTCTATTTCTGTGTTAGTTTGCTTAGCATAATGGTTTCCAGCTGCATTCATGTTGCTGCAAAGGACATAATTTCATACTTTTTGTTGCTGCATAGTATTCCATAGTGCAATGAAAGGAAAATGAAGTCTCAGGACCCCAATTTACTATGCCTACAGAAAAAAATTAAGCTGAAAGCTGAATCATGCAAGAGACTGCCTTTCCTTTTGTTCTTAAGAAGATAACTGCAGATAAAAGGCCAGATGAATTTTATTAAAGGTCAGATATATGCTTATACCAAGGCAGATACCTACAGGTAAAAGGTCAGATACAGATTTGTTCACTTTACCTTATGTGAAGTGCCAGTTTACTGAGCATGAGATGAATACATAACTGACTATTCCCCTACCTTCTTTTATCTTGCAACATGTGGATTCAGTAATGTGACTCTACCCTCCTCTTTCCCCTCTACCCTGATTTTCCTCTTGAAATACTGAAGCTCTCAAATCATCTTTGGAAAAAGGCATGGACCACAGACTGGTCCTGTGGTTTTATGTTCCTTTTTTTTTGGAACGGGGGAGGGGGGTAATGTCCTTAACTTTGGCTAAATAAACCTCTAACTTGATCGAGAACTGTTCCATATACTTTTTAGTTTACAGTGTATATATAACTCGTTTTCTTTATCCAGTCCACCATGGATGGGCACCTGGATTGATTCCATGACTTCTGTATTGTGAATAGTGCTGCAATAAACATGAGTGCCAGTGTCTTTTATAAAATTATTTCTTTTCCTTTGGGTAGATACCCAGTAGTGGGATTGCTGGATTGAATGGCAGTTCTATTTTTAGTTCTTTGAAAAATCCCCAAACAGTTTTCCACTGTGGTTGAACTAATTTACATTCCCACCAACAGTGTATAAGTGTTCCTTTTTCTCTGCAGCCTTGCTACCATCTGTTGTTTTTTGACTTTTTAATAAAAGCCATTCTGACTGGTGTGAGATGGTATCTCAGTGTGGTTTTAATTTGCATTTCTCTGATGATTAGTGATTCTGAGCATTTTTTCAAATGTTTGTTGGCTGCTTGTATGTCTTCTTTTATTAAGTGTCTGTTCGCGTCCTTTGCCCACTTTTTAATGTGGTTATTTGGTTTTATTTCCTGTTGATTTGTTTAAGTTTCTTGTAGATTCTGGGTATTAGTCACTTGTGAGATGCATAGTTTGCATATATTCTCTCCTATTCTGTAGCTTGTCTGTCTACCCTTCTTGGTTGTTCTTTTTGCTATGCAGAAGCTATTTAGTTTAATGAAGTCTCATTTTTCTATTTTTTTTTTTTTTACAATTGTTTTTGAGGTGTTACTCACAAATTTTTTATCTAGGCCAATGTCTGGAGATTTTTCACAGGTTTTCTTCTAGGACTTTTATAATTTCTGGTCTTACAGTTAAACCTTTAATCCATATTGAGTTAATTTTTATATGTTGAAAGTAAGGGGTCCAGTTTCATTCTTCTGTGTATAGCTAGCCAGTTTTCCCAGCAACATTCATTGAATATGGTGTCCTTTCCCCACTGTTTCTTTTGACTTTGTTGATGATCAGTTGGTTGTACAACTGTGGTTTTATTTCCGACTTCTCTACTCTGTTCCATTGATCTATGTGTCTGTTTTTGTACCATGCTATTTGGGTTACTATAGCCTTGAAGTGTAGTTTGAAGTTGGGTGATGTGATGCCTTTGACTTCGTTTTTTGTGCTTAGGATTGCTCTGTCTGTTCTGACTCTTAGTTTGAGGTTGGGTAATGCATGCCTCTGGCTTTGTTCTTTGTGCTTAGGATTGCTCTCTCTGTTCTGGCTCTCTTTTTGTTCCATGTAAATTTTAGAATGGTTTTTCTAATTCCGTGGAAAGTGATGTTGGTAATTTGATAGAATTTTCATTGAAGTTGTAGATTGCTTTGGGAAGTATAGTCATTTTAATTATATTAATTCTTCCTATCCATGAACATGGTATGTTTTTCCATTCATTTGTGTCATCTACATCAGTATTTTGTAGTTCTCCTTGTAGAGCTCCTTCACCTTCTCAGTTAAATATATTCCCAGGGTTTTGTATTTGTGTGTGTGACAATTGTAAATGGGGTTGAGTTCTTGATTTCATTCTTAGAGGGTTGTTGGTATATAAAAATGCAACTGATTTTTGTGCAGTAATTTTGAATCCTGAAACTTTACTCAAGTTGTCAGGGTTCTTCTTCTCTGTCCTTTAAGGGTAGTTCACATTCACATCCTTCCTTCATTCCATCCCATTTTCTCTCTTTCCTTTAGTCCCAGCTTACAGTCTTTCTTCTGGCATACTTCCATCTCTATTTCTGACTTCTGTTGAAATGGCTGACTAAGTTCATGGTTCACAGATATGCTAATTGTATCAAATCATTGATCATCTTGGTGTTCCCTTCCAAACACACTTCCTTTTTTTTTCTTTTTTTTTTTTTTTGATGGAGTTTCACTCTTGTTGCCCAGGCTGGAGTGCAATGGCACAATCTCAGTTCACTACAACCTCCACCTCCCGGGTTCAAGCAATTCTCTAGCCTCTGCCTCCTGAGTAGCTGGGATTACAGGCACCTGCCACCACACCCAGTTAATTTTTGTATTTTTAGTAGAGACAGGGTTTCACCACGTTGGCCAAGCTAGTCTTGAACTCCTGACTTCAGGAGATCTGCCTGCCTTGGCCTCCCAAAATGCTGGGAATACAGGCATGAGCCACAGCACCTGGCCCCAAACACATTTTTAAAATTTTTTCTTTCTTTTTTTTGCAATATGAACATGGTGAAAATTTGCTTAATTTTTAAGTTCTGCTTCCTTTGCTTTAGCAATTTTGTCTTCAATTCATTTATCTTTTCTCACATTTTACTACAAGTAGCCAGGAGAAACTAAGCCACTCTTGCAACACTTTGCTTATAAATCTCCTTAGCTAAGTGTCTAATTTCATCACTCAAAAATTCTACTTTCCTCAAAACACTAGAACATGAAGACAATTTAACCAAGTGTTTGCCAGTTTATGACAAGGGTCATCTTTTTTCCATTATCCAATAATATGTTCTTCATTGATTAATGAGTTCCACATGAGACCTCATCAGAATCACCCTTAACGTTCATATTTCTGCCAACATTCTATACATGATTATCTATGTATTCTCTAAGTACCCATTTTCCCACCAATAAGTGTGATGTTAGCTGAAGTCTTTTTGTAGACATTCTTTATTACATTGAGGAAATTTTCCTTTTATTTCTCATTTGATGAAAGCCTTTTTGAATCATAAATCAGGGTTGAATTTTGTCAAACACTTTTTCTGTATCTATTGATGTGATTTGTGATTTTCTTCATTAGCCTATTGATATTATGGGTTACATTAATTGATTTTTGAATAATGATCCAGCCTTGTAGGACTGAGATAAATCCCAACTGGTCTTGGTGTATAAGTCTTTTTATACATTGTTGGATTTAATTTGCTGTAATAATATTTTGTTGAGGATTTTTGTATCTGTGTTCATGAAAGGCATTGGTCTGTACTTTTTTATGATATCATCTTTGTCTAATTTTGGTATTGGTATAATGCTCCCCTCATTGAATGAGTTAGAAAGTGTTTACTTTGCTTTTGTTTTCTGGCAGAGATTGTTGAGAATTCAGATAATTTGTTCCTGAAATGTCTGGCAAAATTCACCAATGAACCCATATGGGGCTTGTGTTTTTTATTTGGGAGGGGTATTAATTTGATTTCTTTCATAGATACAGGTCTATTCAGGTTATCTATTTCTTCTGATGTGAATTTTGGTAGATTATGTTGTTCAAATAATTGATCGATTTCAGATAGTTATCAATTTTTTTATCCTTTTAACATCCATGGGATTAGCAGTAATCGTTTCTTTTTCATTTCTGACCTCGGTATTTGTGTCTTTTCTCTTTTTTTAGTTATCCTGATTAGAAGTTTATCAACTTTATTAATATTTTCAAAGAGTCAGCTTTCGCTTTCCTTGATTTTTAATTTCCTATTTTCAATTTTACTGATGACTGCTCTAATTTTTATTATTTATTTTCTTCTGTTTATTTTGGTTTTAACTTGCTCTTCTTTTTCTAGTTTCTTGAGGTAGAAGGCTAGATTATTGATTTTAGATTCTTTTCTTTTCTAATATATGCTTTCAATGCGATGTACTTTCATTTTCATCTAGTTCAAGGTAATTTTTAATTCTTCTTGATACTTCTTTGATCCATGTGTTATTTATGAGTGTGATGTTTAATATCAAGTATCTGAGGATTTTCCAGCTCTCTTTCTGTTTTTTAATATCTATTTCAATTTCATTGAGATCTGAGAGCATATCTTGTATGCTTACTATTTGTTTAAATTTGTTGGCCAGATGCAGTGCCTCATGCTTGTAATCCCAGCACTTTGGGAAGCCAAGGCAGGTGGATTACCTGAGACCAGGAGTTCATGACCAGCCCAGTCAACATGGTAAAACTCGTCTCTACTGAAAATACAGAAATTAGCAGAAGAATTGCTTGAACCTGGGAGGCAGTGGGAGAAACAGCCTCTTATGTGGACACATTAAAATGAGCCAAATGGTGTTGCCAGTAGAGATGCAGCATAAGCTACATCTTCTTCCCTCATGGGGCCTAAAACCTAATTCAGGATTAACTGAAAAAAAAATCAGTGGGACAAGACAGTGCCTAATCAAGTAGGCCCAAAACATGTGCAAAGAAGGGGAAATCACAGAAGTAAAAAATTGAGAACCTAGTGGATGAATAAGATTTAGTAGAGCAGAGGACATGATGGCACTCCAACCATGGCAGGGCAATGAGCAGAGTCAATCAGAGACACTAGTGAGTTCATTCTAGACTGCACTCATGTTCATAATTTTGAACTATCACTCTGATGTTGGCAGAAATTGAGCTAAGATAGGGCACATGACTTATTTTAAAAATCAGTATGCTATAGTAACTCTGTAAAAGTATTTGATAGCACAACAGGGCGACTATAGTCAATAATTTAATTGTACATTTTAAAATAATTTAAAGAGTATAATTGGATTGTTTGTACCTCAAAGGATAAATGCTTGAGGGGATGGATACCCCATTCTCTATGATATGCTTATTTTACATCGCATGCCTGTATCAAAACATCTCGCATACCCCATAAATACATACACCTATGTACCCACAATTTTTTTAACTTTAAAAATAAAAGACTAATATTGCACTAGGTAGTGTACCCTAAAGTGTAAAAAATTACCTTCCATCAACTTATTTATGGGTTGTTTAGCAGCCATACATTTTATATAGAAACAATGTTCATCAGAGTATTGGATTCGGAAATTCAGATTAGGCCAAATAAAGAGATCAGGCTGTCATGTAATGGAAACACAGCACTCTATTACCACAGAACTTTCCCACCACATAGAATGGGACCATTTTGGAAAGATATGTTCTGACCTTGGAGTCTAGATAGCTGCACTAGAGACTTTCCCTCACTTTGACTTCTTAGCCAGGGCTCTCTCTCTGTCTAAGGCCAAGAGTGGTGAATTTTTACCATGGCTGCCCTTCATTGTAAAATTTGGCTGGTAAAGATTTATTAGCTCATGTCCTGGGAGGACTAGTGGGAAAAAAAAAAAAAGAGTTCTTTACCACAGAACTGAACTCATTTGCAATAAGTAAACTTCCCCATTATTGACAGGTTCACAGCAGATTGTTCTAGACCCTAAGACTATAATAGCAAAGCACACCGGGGCAATGATTCAGAAGTTGTTCTTACTACAAAAGGATTCCATAATACTGTGAAAGCCAACCAGGTGGAGTGGCTCACACCAGTGCTTCAGGAGGCTGAGGCAGGAGGATTGCTTGAGACCAGGTGTTTGAGATGAGCTTGGACAACATAGCAAGACCCCAACTCTAAAAAAAAAAAAAATTTTAATTAGCCAGGCTTGGTGGTGCAAGCCTGTAGTCCTAGCTACCCAGAAGGCTGAGGCAGATGGATTGCTTGAGTCCAGGAGGTCAGGCTGCAATGAATTATGATTGGGTCACTGCACTCCAGCCTGGGTGACAAAGTGAGACCCTGTCTCTCAAAAGAAAAAAGTAGACTTAGTATATGTCATAGGTATGACTAAGAAATGGAGGCAGAGAATGCAAATTGTCATATGGGAACTCTTGGGAACAGAGCTCAGTTAAAACCTGGGTCTCCTGATTTCAAGATGTTAATCTTTCTTGGCTTGGTATTGCCAATGAAGAGGCTGATTCAAGGCCCCCGATTAGTTTTGTAAAAGAGAGGGATGATCCTTTCATTATATCACTCATTTTTCCTGTCCAGCTTCATTCTGCAGCACTTTCACATCACCGCATATACCTCTCCCCAACTGAACTACTTTTTTAGTTTTTCAAATAATTCATGCTTTGTCTCCCTGGAAACATCCCACATGTTACCTCAGCGTGACTTTCTTGCTCCTGACCTCTGTCCTTCACCATCACTCCCCACACACCAGAAATACAGACTTCAAATATATCATCTTCACCATCACTCCCCACACACCAGAAATACAGACTTCAAATATATCATTCATGCTCCAAACTGATGGGGCAGCAGAACTGCTCTGCAAGACCACACTATTATTTCCTAAACAGTCCTCAAATAGCTGTGCCTACACTGGACTGGATGGCTGAGAGGAAGGGAGACTGAGCAGTTTCTGCTGTTATGGACTGAAAGTTTGTGTCTCCCCAAAATTCATATCTTGAAACCCCAACCCCCAGGGTTGATGTATTTAAAGATGGAGCCTCAAAGGGAGTAATTAAAGTTAAATGAGGTCATAAGGTTGGTGCTCAATCCCATAGGGTTGGTATCTTTATTAGAAGAGATATCAGGGACCTCTTGCTCACTGCCCCCACTGCCCCACATTCACTGAGCAAAGGCCACATGAAGACATAGTGAGAAGGCAGCCATCAGCTCACCAGGAACCTACTCTGCAGTACTTTGATCTGGAACTTTTAGCCTCCAGAACTGTGAGAAATACATTTCCATTCTTTAAGCCACCCAGTCTCTAGTATTTTGTTATGGCAGCCCAAGTAGACTAACACTCCTGCTAAAATTAAAATTTTCTTTCTTCTTAATTTATTCTCCCACAGTTTCCAAGGAAAGAGGAATTTATGAATGCTGACCTGTGCTGGACTCCAGTATAAATGGGTATGTAATTTAACTGCAACAAAAACAAAAGCTAATCATTTAGCTATTTTAGTACCTATTAAGACCAGTATTTTCAGGTAACCCAAAAAGACTAGCATGAATTTTAAGAATTATTTGACTGCTTGAGAACATATTCCTTCTACTCACTGATCTCTGAAGAGGGTAAATTTCTCACTGAGGGTGGGGAAATTCAAAGCTCTAGCATCAGTTATGCATCTTGTACCCTGAAAACCCCAAGAGCTGCTCTTAACGTAATCTGCAATGTGACCTTCTCTGTGTGTTTCTTCTTTTCATTAACCAACTTCACTACATCGATTTCTTATTAGACAATAAAATAAATGTGAAATAATAACTATGGCACCATTAACACAGTGGCTGTTAAATGAAAGACAGTCAATAGTTTCTTTTCCTTGTTTTGAACTCAGCTGACTATTAAGCAGGCATAGTTTGGGAGAGTCTGTTAATTGAGATTATCACTCCAACATGCGGAACCAGAGCTATGGAGCAGCTAATGCCACCTGCATTTGGCCTGAGCTCATTCACCATTATCATGATTGTGTTTCTGTAAATCTATTTAGTATTTCATGTGTGTAATGCCCTTAATACCAGGTTTGGCTGCAACAGTGGTTAGCCACATTAATTAGCTGAATTCAGAGAAGAGCACTTGGAGTGAGTTCTTTGAGGTTTATATGTAAATTAGTGCAAAGTGTGTGTAAGCAGGTTTCTAATTCCAAATGCTGCCTCTTGAAAAAAAGTCCACAACACAACTATGTGATCCCCACAATCACTGCTCTGACCATTTAATGACATTTGCACATGGAGACACCATTAATCATTACAGATCGAAGCACTGCTGCTATGAGGGCACACACAGGGTCTCCCATGTGGCCAACATGCTCAGTCACGTATTTCTAAAGGGAATGGAAGCTCTGACAACAATGGCAGGGTAGGGAGAAAAAAACAGGAGTCTGGCTGTTTCCTCAGCAACCCAACACCCATCCAACCTCTAATCCCTGGTGCCAGTCAGAGAGGGAGAAACCCAACCTGTCCTAGATAAGGACCTACACCCACGTTGAGCCCTGGGGAAAGCTGCCACTTGGATGAGGCTTCATCTGGAGACCATTATCCCAACTGCCATGTGCAAGATGTTAATGATTTAAATCAGGTTGCAGGAAATGAAAAGTGGCTCTTTCAAAAAATTGGAGGGGGTGGTGCACCAGCTTCAGAATCTGTATGATCATTCTGTCAGGAATATACAAAATGTCTTTTCAGTTACCAGCACAGTAAGATGGGCTTACTTTGGGACTAAGCCCTGAATCTAGTGAGCTACACATCAGAAGAAATGGGAGGCAGAGTAAGCTCACCACTGAGAGTCACAAGAAGATAGTACTGTACTTAATAATCTCAGATCATTCACCTTTGGTTGTTCATTTATATTAGGATGAGTTAGGAGATAGGAAATTATGTCAAAAAATGTGAATGTGTAACCAGTTATAATGCATTATCAAATTGCCTTTAAAAACCTTGTCCTTATGAATATTCCTATTGGTATATGAGAAGTATTGAGAATGCATTTCTCTCATTTCCTCACTGACACTGGGTATTGTGAGTTTTAAAAAAATCTTTGCTAATTTCATGCTTAAAAATGTATATTTTGTGGTCATTACTTTCTTTGTTGTGTTAAAAGAGAAATGAAAGCATGTGAAAATGTTAGAGTTTATTAGAGCAAACAACAATTCATGAATCAGGCAGCACAACACTGCAGGTGGTTCAGGGTTCCAATGAAAGGGTGGGCACTGGGGGGCTTTTTTGGGGTGAATGCAGAAGCAAGGTAAAGAAAATATTTGATTGATTGAAGAGAAGTAGTGGCCTTATTTAGTCCCTGGTTAGGGGTTAGTTGGTAATTTCTAATTGGCCTAGAATATGACGATTTACCGAGCTGGGTTTGGTTTGCTTACCTAGGAACGCAAGGTGCTGGAGGCCCCCTCAGTCTGATGGCATCCCAATTAATTTTTTTAAAATATTAGTGATGTTTAGGATCTTTAATAATAAAAGATGAATAAAATCTTTAATCTAATTAAAATATATTAGACATTTGTACTTCTTTTTGTAAACTGCCTATTCTTGACATTTTATGACTAGGATGTTCCTTGTTTTCTTACTAACTTGTCCATCGCATGTATTGCAAATATTGGTTGATTTGTCTTTTATCCTTGCTTACAGTGTTTAATAATTAAAGAAAAGTAACCATTTAAAAAATTGTATTGCAAAGCACAAATCATGGCACCTTTCTAAGCAAGTGGACAATTTTTTCATGGCTATCCTGAAAATGTATGCAAAATAGTTCTCCCTGACACTCACTTTTCAGGAAGCTCTTGCTTGAGTTGTAGGAGTGCTGCACCTATAATAAGCTATAAGAGGAGTTCCTGCCCTTCAGCAACTGTGGTATTCTTTGTAGTCTTAAAGCTTGGAGCCTGGACACAGCCAAAACCAGCCCTGCACACAGTAGGCAGGCCAAGCAGTTGGAACTATTCTAGTCCCTGCCTGCTGCTGGATGACAGAGAAGATGTAGTACTCAGCAAACCCACTAGGTGTACTTAGCATCAGGGAGCAAAAAAATTAATAACATATTACTCGGAAAGTTTCCTTAGCTTTGATATTCAGCCTGGAAACAGATTTGCTTCAAGTGCTCCGGCATCTAGTATATCAGCAATTTCTCTTCCGTTCCCCTGAGGAAAGCAAAACATTTAAAAAGCATCCACCGGACCTGCCATCTTACAAGGAGATGAGATATCCAAAAGGAACTGCTGTGTTATATATCAGTGGAGAAATCAGGCAACATTTCTTCCCCTCAAAAAGTAGTGATCACCAGGTAAGGGAAGAGAAAGGTAGAATAGAGTATGTATTAGTTAGTAAAGAGGAAAAAAATCCCAGAAGTAAAGTGTCAACCAGTTTCAAGCAGGCATGATGTATGCATTATCCCTGCTCTTTTCTGAATAATTTTATAGCCCTGTACAATAGGAGCTGCTGTCATTGCAGAACGAGGGTCAGCTGTGGAAAGTCCTTGGTGCAGCCAGCTTCCTCCCAGCTCTTCCCTAAGGCCCAGCAGTAATTAGCCCTTCTTCCACTGGGTCATTGTACTCTGCCTTCTCAGTTGACTGGCAGAAAATCCTGGTAAGATTCCAGGTGGTAGCTGTTTTCCATCATAGATGTTCCTATCTTAATAGGAACTCATTATGAATAGTCTCCAAGACTTAAAAGCATAAGTCTCTAATGGTATAATCTGGGTATAAGGAAAGCAGTAACAGGTATTTTCAGCATCTCTAAAATCACAATGTGCAAATAGCCTCATCTTCATAAGGCCAGCCCTTGGTATCTCTATTGTGCAAAGTAGGGTAAGTCCAAGACAGCATAAAAGACGGTTTGTATGCAACACTATCTTCAGTTCAACTGCCTCACTTTAAGTGACCCAGTGAGTCCTTAAAATAAGTATAGAACACAGAAAAGGAAAAAATTATCAGACACAAAATTTTACAGATCAGAGGAAAATCTTCTAGAATTTTCACATCTTATATGTCCTATTCTATTTATATGGCTATGTTATCAGCACTTCTATAATAAAGTTCATTTCCAGCGTGAAAACCTTCAGCTACTTACATAAACAAGCAAATTCTGGAAACAGAATTTATTTTTATCTGATAAAAGTAATAACACATCAATGGCTTCCAAGGGAAAAACTTTCAAACAAACCATTTTGACTTGAGATTATAGAAGATGGTAGGTATCACCCTGAAATAGTAGAACTAATCCAGAACACTCCAGACTTTGATTAATGATATAGGAGTTTAGTCAGATGCCCAGGAATCAAACTCCCATCATCATCCCTGGAAGCATTTCTGAAACTTCCCCTTTGGACACAAAATGCCAGGCAAAAAATAAAAAATAAACAGCAGAGAAAGATTAATCCTGCTTGGGCAGACACTTAAAGCAAATTAGTGCCCATACCTCACATCTCTCAGAGCCGCACTATGAAGTTTTCACCAGAACCTTCCTTTGTCCCACTCAACAGGAGCCTTCTCCTTACTCCCCACCTCATTAAAACAAAAATGAAACAGCCCAAGGACAGAGAAAGAATCAATGTGAAAACTTTAGTTCCTTATTTAAAACATGTAAAGGATTTAACTGGAAATTCAAACAAATACACTTACCTCCTGGTAAAAACACTACGCTTAAGAGAACATGCTCTATGCTTTATAATCTCGTCACAGCAAGAGCCACTGTTTAATGTGGTATATAATCACTTTTCCTATACGTACATAAGCATTATTTGTTTTATAAAATATAAATTATATTCTATACTTTCTACCCTACTTTTTAAATTATGTTATTATAATTATTTAACAATTCTTTGAAATAATTTTGATGGCTACAAAATATTAAATGAAACAAACATATGATTTATTTCACCATTTTCCTTTTGGACATTTTAGTTATTCCCATGTAAGTTTACATTTATACAACTATTTGATGAATGTTTGTTTACCTCACCAGATTGCAAACCTTTTGTGTGTGTGGTCACCATTATATTCTCATTCCATAAGAGTACCTGAAGTACAGTCAGTAAGCTATAGCGTCAGCATCTGTAGAACAGATGCATTCTTGGCTCAAATCAGCCTCATCCACAAAACACTTGTAACCTCAGCCATACATAGTACTTCTTCTGTCTTCTAAAATTTCACTCTAATTCTTTTATTTACAACTCCTTTACTGGAAAAGAGGAAACAAAATATTTATTGAGCACTCTTATGTGCCAGGCACTGTGCTAAACATATTCGAGAAAAAGTCCACACCAAAAAGGTGTACTTCAACTTTAAAGGATATAAGAAATTTCATGCCATGAAATTTTCAATCAAGAAACCTTTCAGAACTCTTCAGTAACTTCACTAATCTGGAAAGAGCTTCAGATTCCCGCCCCCCAAAAAAGTATCTCAGCCCCTATACCTGAGCCCCTATGTCTGAGAGGACAGAAGCCCTGAACATACTGCAGCTTGGAGGACCTGACATACAGGCTGATCCCGGCACAGAAGGTGTGACCCAGAAGCTCAGGAGTGAGTGCCCTAAAGTGAGTTGTGAACAGTTCTGATTATCAAAGAGGGTGTCACCAGGACTTTATGACATTATCTGCAAAGAGATGGGGAAAAGGTGTAAAGGAGAAAGCCTAAAGGATAAGCCATTAACCCATTCTGGAACTAATGAAGAAGGGAAAAGGAAGTAACATTGTAAGATGTTCCTGCCTTGTTAACCTATTGCACTTATTTTCTGAGATTCATATCTAAAATAAAGACATTATTCCCCTAAACTCTCAAATTGCAAGCCAGAAATAAAAGTGTAAATAATCATTCGCTCAAGTAAACAGAGGTCTCTATTTTCTTCTCTTTTGAATGATACTTTAAAAACTAATGAATGTCTCAGAAAGTTTTTTACCTCCCTTATGGGAGACACAAAAACTGCAATCCTTCAACCTGAAGAGTTAACAAAAAATAATGCAAAACATTTACCCTCCTTCACACCATAAATTTTGAGTAGCTCTATTTTTTGGGTATCATAACACACATGTTTAAGCAGCTGAGCAGGTGTTTAATTAATCTTTACTAATGACTCCAGGTAAATGCAACCTCACTTTCTAAGGATAAGTGAACGTGTCTGAGGGATTTAGAGAGTGAGGGAGGAAAGCATGGTAGCTGAGGTTCCAACATCCAATTAGATTTGATTTTAGAGACAATATAACCTTTCAAAAGTTAAGCAATTTATGGGCTGGGTGCGGTGGTTCACGCCTGTAATCCCAGCACTTTGGGGGGCCAAGGCGAGTAGATAAGTTCAAGACCACCCTGGCCAACATGGTGAAACCCTGCCTCTACTAAAAGCAATAAAAAATACAAAAATTAGCCAGGCATGGTGGCATGCACCTGTAATCCCAGCTACTTAGGAGGCTGAGGCAGGCGAATCGCTTGAACCCAGGAGTCGGAGGTTGCAGTGAATGGAGATCACGCCACTGCACTCCAGCCTGGGCGACGAGAGCAAAAAACTCTGCCTCTAAAAAAAAAAAAAAAAAGAAAAAGCTAAGCAATTTATATGATATGTTACTATATGGATGAAAATGTGATACTAGGATATAAGCTAAACAAGGCAGGGACATAGCCAAATGGAGGTGAAGTAGATAAAACAAATCTTAGTACATTTTGCTCTCTATTCATTTCCTTATCCGAGTACTCTCACCCCATCCTCCCTGCTCTGGCCTAACCTCCTCTCCTACAAGGCACAGAGGCCATGGTCAATGCTGCTTGGAGAGAAAAATAAATATAAGAACTACTCTATTCAACACATCCCACATGCCAACCCCATCTCTCTTCTCAATCAGTTTTTTTCCCTCTTCGTACATCCGAGTCCTACCCATCCCGGTAGATGTACCTTAAAGGTAACTTCTACAGACAATGCAAGAACACACTCAAACTGAATGCACTATCCTACAAGATCTGTGAAGACTCTTCTACATATAGGATTTTAAATGTATATGATCATCATAAAAACTACAAATCAAATAGCTTTTAACACTTGGGAGATACATATTGACGTCAGGGTAGCAACTGGGGCAATTGCCACTTTGTACAGTGACTCAAGGGCAGAGGCTCTATGGAATCAGGAGAAATCTATTACTTTCTTTCCTTTTGATGTCCATGAGTAAGTCAGTTCCTCCCTGAATGACCAGCACTGATAATCCTGGCATTTGTAATGTAAATGAGAGATGACACTTACGTAGCTTTCACTTTAAAACTTCAGCTCCCTTCTTTTGACTCTAAAATCCAAAATTCTGAGAAGGCACAATTCTCTCAAGTGTCAAGGGACCAAAATAGGTCAAATTCTTTTCCAACCAACCTCTTCTATCTCAATCAAGAATTCCTGTTTTCTCCCAATCAATAGCCCAGCAATAAAAATAGCTGTTACCTTTAATATCCATGTGAGTCATTGTACTGCCTTAAGAGGTTAAAAGAATACAAAGAAATCAGAGAAGAGAAGGGCACATGCTTTTTTAGCTACAGCATGAAGCGGATACTTTGGAGAGCTGGAGGGCTTACAATTCCCAGCACAGAACAGATGAGCACTGGCTTAAGTTAAAGATCAACTAGAAAACTTTTACTCTCCATTTTTGCATCTTCCCATCAACATATCTGCGACTGCCTCTTTCCAGCCTGCCTCTGGCTTGCGTTGATCTCTGGGAAGAATCAGCATAACTTCAGGGAGAGTTGGACCTATTAGGCAGCATCCATGCTACATAAGTGCTGACATGGCATTTCTGAGCACTAGTTTCTCAAGATACCCAGGTGAAAACCTGCTCAAACCTTCCAGAAAACTGTGGACTTTGTGCCTTCTTACTATTCACAATGGATACATGTATTTTCTGTATTAATTTGACCTTGGGATCCCTTTATCAAGCTGCACTAATTAATATCCCAAGCATCTTGAGTTCTACAGAGCATGTTCTGGCAAACACTGCTTTCTGCCTCTGTTGGCTGCCAACAGCCCAGAACATATTTCTTCTGCCCTACTTTCCAGATGAAAGGAATGCTGTTTTTGTCATATACACAGCTCTTTGTTCATTGCTGAAATGTACTCCTGAAATGTATATTCTACTGTCTTTCTCAGTGCCAGGTCTCTAAAGATCTGCCTCACTCTTATCCTTTCTTGGCCAGCCAACTTCCACTTATCCATTAAGACCATTCAATCATCACTTTCTTTAGTGATACTTTCCACCGTCTACTTTCCACCAACCTAACCTCCCTCCTCTCCAGGCTGGATTAAGTGCCCCTCCTATTTACATATCACCACTAGTCATCAAATTAAAGAAATACATCTTTGTCATTGGCTTGGTGCTAAGCACTTAAAGGTGCTCAATAAATACTTCTGAATAAATCTCCAACTAGCATATTTGCTCCTTGAAGACAAGTATTATAGTTTACCCACCTTTCTGGCTCTAGCACCATGCAAGCAGATAGTGGCTGCCAATAAATACATTTGTTTGACAAACATTTATTATTCATATTATACACTCATACAGCTCCTAACATCTCAAGAGTCAAAATACTGTCTACTTGAGTAAATTAATTTGTTCATTAATAGAAAAGGATTGGAATAAGGAAAATAACTCTTCCAGTTTAGTGGGTAGAGATGAACAAGAGATGCCCATTCTGAAGACATTGCTCTGTGTTTGCTATTTAACTATTAAGAATTTTTGACACGAGGTAGGAGAGGAGTGAAGAGGCCACTTTGCTAGCCACCATCCTCTGGTTTATATTTAAATTGGGTTCCTTCTAAGTAATACTAGAGGGGTCAAGGTGTGTGCCAAAGACCTACAGACACCAAAGTCCAGGCTATATAGTATTAATATATAACGTTCCATTCACCAGTAGCATTTTCAGCACTCTGGACAGCATCATTTTTCTTTCATGTTTTCGAGATAGAATTTGTACTTCAGAACTATGAGCTGATTATGCAGAGGAGGACTTAGGGGACAGCACACAAATTAATTCACAAGGACCAAGGAAAAGTGCTACACAAAGCAGTTGGTTGTGTCATCTCTTTTATGACTTTGAATTATCCATTTAAGAGTCACAGTAAACCAACCTCAAAAGGATGCATAAACAAAACAAAACAAAAACAGGACTCTAGGGGCCCATAGACCTGAACCAAGGGAGGTCTGATAGCACTGAGGTTGAGAGCACAAGCTCACAACATAAGCTCTGCCAGTCACCAGTTCAGTGATTTTCAACAAGCTCCTTAACCTCCCTCACCATTCATTTTCAAATCTGTTAAGTGGCCTTGTGTGGCTAAACATAAGCAGAATGGTATAGAAAGACTTTGGCCAGTAGTAGATGCTAGTTTGTTGGTTTTAATATCATTGTTATAAAGCCAGCTGAAGGGAGTGACAACCTTATATTCCCTATGATCAACATAAATAAGAACCATTCAAATCAATAATTACCTCCCACAATCCACATTAAATACAGCTCAGAAAATAAGATATTAAATACTTCCCCATTAAAATTTTTATTGTGTTTATTTCTACAGAACTACCTCCCTCCCCAACAAACATGGAATAAAAGAAAGAGAGGATCAGAGTATGGGAGAAGTGCCTCAGGAAATAGTCTATTCTCTTTCAGTTTCACCCAGGCTGGAGTGGAGGAGTGAGCCTGTACTTTCTAGCAAGCCTCTCCTCATGTCTCCCAGGTGGCTCGTGGCACTCTTTTAAACTTAAACCCACAGTTATTTTGGACACAATGCTTTTGAATGCCATGGGGATGCCAAACATTTTGAACCCATGGAGGGAATGCCACAACAGTTTGCACACCATCATCCTCCACTGCTGGGATCCTCTTGGCCAGGCATGCCATGCACACACAGCTGATGGACTTCCCACACAGCTCTTTTCCACAGTTGTCTCCATCCAGCACTTGGCCCTTCTAGACTTTGTGGAACAGTCTCAGAGTCTAGATGCATTCTGCTGACTTGTGTTAACGATCTACACAGCCCCCACTTTTGAAGTGCCAGGCCATCTTTACCTTGATAAAGATACTCTTGCTGTCTTGAGGAGCCGGTCATGGCCAACATGGGTCTCCTCCTGAGCAGAGACAGCTGAGAGGCCCTGCAGCATGGTGAACTTACTGCTAACAATACTAACAAACTAACAAAAGAAGAAAATGAGAACAAAGAACAGAGAAAAAAGTGAGAAAACAAAAGAAAAGAAAAAATGTGAAAAAGATAAACTGAGAAAAAAAGAATAAAGAAAGAAAATGAGTACGCATTTGTATTCAGTGACATGAGTAGAGTGGTCAACTTTCAGGGAATGGTGCTAGTACTTCAAGGAGGGAACAGAGAAGCCCTTCAGTTATTCCTCCTCTAACACTCATTCTTTCTTTATGTAAATCCAAATTTCTGGCCTATATCACTTTCCTTCCTCTCAGAAGAACTTTTTTAACCTTTTTCATTTGTGATGCAGATTGATGGGTGACAAATTCCCCTACTATTTCTTTGTCTAGGAAAATTTTTATATCTTGTTCACTTTTGAAGCATAATTTTGCTGGATACAGAATTCTAGGTTGGTGGATTTTTTTTTTTCTTGCTTGTCTGCACGGTTTCAGAAAAAAGTCTGATATAATTCTTATCTTTGTCCCTATACAGGTGAAGTATTTTTTCCTCCTTCTGGTTTCTTTCAAGATTTTCTCTTCTTCTTTGATTTTCTGTACTTTGACTGTGACTAACTGTAGAGTGTTTTAGTATTTCCCTGTTTAATGTTCTTTCGGATTCCTGGGCCTGTGATTTTGTGTCTGTCATTAATTCTAGAACATTGTAGCCATTGTTACTTCAAATAATTCTTCTGTTTCTTTCTCTCTTCTGCTTTTAATATTGTCATTATGAATATGTTACACCTTTTAAAATTGTCCCACATTTCTTGGATATTCTGTTCTGTCTCTTCCATTCTTTTTTCTCTTTGCTTTTCAATTTGGGGAAGTTCCTATTGACATATCTTTGAGCTCACTGATTCTTTCCTCAGCTGTGTTCCATCTACTCGTGAACCCATTAAAGGCATTCTTCATTTCTGTTACACTGTTTTTGATTTCTACCATTTCCTTTTGGTGCTTTCTTGGAGTTTCCATCTCTCTGTTTACATTATTCATCTGTTTTTGCATGTTGTGCACTTTTTCCTTTCAAGCCTTAGTATATTAATCACAGCTATTTTAAATTCTCAGCCTGATAATTCCAAAATTACAGCTATATCTGAGTCTGATTCTGATTTCTCTGTCTTGTTGAGCTGTGTTTTTGCCTTGGATATTTTTGTCGAAATCTGTTCATGACATACCGAGATTTTATGCTTCTTCAGCTAAGAGTTAAATTGTGTTGATTCTTTGTCATAGCTATGGATATTAAAGACCAACATTTTCTTTGGTGTCCTTATTTTTTCCTCCTCTGTTGTCTTTGGGTTCTCCCTTGAGACTTCTTAAATAAGGACTGAGGCTTGCAGTTCTTTCAGTTCAATCTGCTATTATACAGAAGCCCTATTGATGTGGTAGAAGGGGGAGGGGGAGGGAAAGCGTGATGCCGTCCTATGATTAGGTTTCAGTCTTTTATGGAGCGTGTGCCCCTGTGACCTGCACAAGTGCTTTATAGTCATGCTGTACTCTTACAACAAGGCTTAGGTGAGACAGGAAGGCTAGAAGGGACTGGAGTTGGATGTTCTCTCTTCCTTTCTCTTTCTGTTAGGTTCTGATAAAACCCAAGGTGGTTAGGCTCTGCTAACGTGGTTTTCCTTAAGGGCACATTTTTGTTAAACTGAACACCAGATGTATTTCAGAATGGTTGCTTTTCTTTATTTCCTGCAGGAAGCAAGAGGGAGTTTTCCTTTGATCTTTACCCTGAGCATCTGATGGGGCTGTTGGTGATAAAACTCATGAAAGTATGGGGCCCCCAAAGACTGGGCATACCCACCTCCCTGAATTTCCAACTCTCAACCTTAGGCACGCTGAGCTTTAGCAATTTATTGATTGCAAGTTAAGCTTTTATACCCTAGTACCAGCTCCAGTAGTGGTTTTTGCTCCTGGGCTTACATTCCTAGTAAACTATGATTCTCTGTACTCACCCATCTCTCTGATTTTGGGGGCAGTGGTTTGCCTTGTGACCTCAATCCTCTGATGGAGCTGAGAAAAGATGTTGGCTTTCAGTTTGTTCATCATTTTTCTTGTTCTAAGAATGGGAATGATTACTTCCAAGCTGGAAACCAGAAGTCTCATACAGATTTCTTCAAGGTTTTTTTTTCTATGAAAAATAACAATGCTTCACACATTCTTTTATGTCTTTTGCTGTACACATACATGCATTTCAGTTACACCAAGAGTTAAATATCTGGGTCCTAAGATATGCTAATTTTTAGATCTAATGTACAATACCAAACAAAATACACTCCCTTCTACAGTAAATGACAGCTCTCATTGCTCTATATCTTCACCAACACTTGGTATTGTCAGACTTTTAAGTTTTAGCTATTCTGTTCCATGTATGGTGGTATCTTATTGTGATTTTAATTTGCATTGGCATGATTATTAATGAAGTTGAAAACCATTTGGAGATCTTCTTTTGTAAATTACCTGTTCAAGTCTTCTACCTATTTTCTGTAGATATCTTTTGCTAATTGATTTATAGACATTCTTTACATATTCTGAATGTGAGCCCTTTACTTTTGTAACCAAATTATATATTTTTATGCCCCAAATTGCAAGAAGACAAGTCAGAGAATGTGACAGGTAAATTTCTCGATGTATCCACATCAAGAGCCACAGATTCACCAGAAACTTGTAAACATCAATTCACCTAGTTGACTTGAAATAACTACTGGAAAAGGGCTTTAAGTTGCTCATTGGTTTATTTTATGTATCAGTACACTGTAGAATCACTTACCAGACTCTGATGATAATTGACATTATTATTTTTAAATATGAGGACAGATTGCCACAATGAGAGTGAATATGCCTTTAGAAAATCTACTTCAGTCTTACAAATTAATAGTATGACAAATATTTTCATTTCATTTCATAATGAGTGTGTGATCCTGAGGCTGAATTCAATAACCAAAGCATGCCTGAAGTTGCTCAGACACTTCACTATACCTGTTTTAACAGTGAGATAAATCTAATATAGCTGACTCCATCTTGCTTCTAACCTTACAAGCTGTCTTTGCTCATTCCTGCACATAGGCCAAGGGAAGAATTCAGTTTACCATGTAACTTTAAAGCAAGGATAAAAATAGTTGCTTCCCAAAACTAACCCCCAGGAGATAAGGAAGTATGCCCACAAATAACTATGCTATCTTAAAGATTTATAGGAACAAGGTGGATCTGAAAAACAGTTAACCACAAACAAAGAAGTTTTGCAACCTCCTCAGATCCTTGCTGATGCCCAGATGGGTATGGTCACCAGTCACCTATGGACTTTAACCCCTCTCTGTTTTCCCTTCCCCTAACATAAAAGGAGCCTAAAATCCTATCAACCTAAGTTGGTTCTTTAGGACTTTAGTTTGCCATCTTCTTGGTTTGCTGGCTCCCTGAAATAAAGATGCCCTCCTTTCCTTAACACCTTATCTGTTGACTTATGAGAGCCCTCATGCAGTGAGCAATATGAGCTTTGGACTCAATAACACTGTAAGTCAATCAATGTCTAAGGTTGAACTATCCATCAGACAATGGAACATAAGGGTGGCTTCTAGGTGAATGTGACTATTGGTTCATTTTCCAGGGAAACAGAAGGTCAGAAGTGGCTTCCTCCTGGTGAAACTGCCCAAATATCACAGGGCATTCACATTCACTATTGGAGATTATAATACCATCTAAATTGGGAACAGTTAGGGAGTGTGTGTGTTTGTGTGTGTGTGTGTGTCTGTGTGTGTGTCTGTGTGTGCGTGCGTGTGTTGACTAATTCTGTGGACAAATGGTTATGGGGCCAACAATGTGGGGATAATTTGGTGGAGGCAGCAGAATATACACATTGTGTCAGAATACAGAAGCAGAGTTGGATGATAGCTCAAAGGCTGTAATTCCATCTCCTGTTGTATTTATTAATTAATTTATTTTATTATTTTTTAAAATTTTGTGGGTACATAGTAGGTTTACATATTTATGGGGTACATGAGATATTTTGATACAGACACGCAATGAGAAATAAGCACATCATGGGGAATGGGGCATCCATACCCTGAAACATGTATACTTTGAGTTACAAACAATCCAATTACGTTGTTTGAGTTATTTAACCATATACAATTAAGTTACTATTGACTATTGTCACCCTGTTGCACTATCAAATAGTAGGTCTTATTCATTCTTTCTATTCTTTTGGTACCCATTAACCATCCTCGCCTCCCCCTGAACCCTCCACTACCCTTCCCAGCCTCTGGTAACCATCCTTCTGCTGTATCTCCCATTTTAAATAAGGTGATATTGCATGAATAGAAACCGTTCAGGTGGGGTCCAAGGTTTGACTTTTAGGCGTAGTATCCTTTTGGTTTCAAGATTAATGTGGTCTTCATCAGTTGTCCCTGATGCTCATTTGATGCTCTGGATAATGGAGTCTCCCCACAGGAATCTAAGCCATTGCTAGTTTTAAGGGATGAGCAGTAGATGTGGAGTGATATCTGCCATGCTTTCCAGAGATCTCCTGCTGAGGCTCCACTGCTTGAAGCACACCCTCCCTGGTGCCAAGTACAACAGGATGGAGCATCCATTCACGGGCCTGTACTTTGGGTGTTTTAATGGGTTACAAAAAAACTGTTTTGTGAGAAGAAATCAATCTGCTACAAAAAAAAGTAAGTCAAAGCTGAAAGCAGGGCAGGTCCTTTCATGCTAGTCTGGGGCTGAATAACTGGGAAGGATGCAGGCTGAGTCTTTTGTGATGGAAACTGGTAACTACTCAGGCCTATAGGGCCTGAGGCTTCATCATACACCATGGGTTTTACAAAAGCTTGAAATCAACCTAATAATAAAGATGTGGACTGCTAGTTATTTGCTGTTTTGGTTTTTTTTTTTTTAATCTTTTTATTCAGGGGAAATGACAGTGTGGGGAGGAGGAAAAGGAAGAAACCCCAATGGGCAACAAGACCATTTGTTATTAAAAGCATCCTTATGGCATTATTCTGACTCACAGCTTGCTTGAAGTTGGAGTTAAATTGCCTTTTTGTTTGTTTGTTTGAGACAGGGTCTCACTCTATCCCCCAGGCTGGAGTGCAGTGGCACAGTCACAGCTCACTGAAGCCTCGACCTCCTGAGCTCAAGCAGTGCTCCTACCTCAGCCTCCTGAGTGGCTGGGACTACAGCCACACAGCACCATACTCAGCTATTTTTTTTTTTTTCAAGCAGTGCTCCTACCTCAGCCTCCTGAGTGGCTGGGACTACAGCCACACAGCACCATACTCAGCTATTTTTTTTTTTTTTTTTTGTAGAGATGGAGTCTCACTATGTTGCCTAGGCTGTTCTAAAACTCCTGGCCTCAATTGATCCCCCAACCTTGGCTTCCTCAAACACTGGGATTACAGGAATGAGCCACTACATCCAACCAAATTGCCATTTGTAATGTTCAAATTACTTATTTGGTTGCACAAAGTCTTTCATTTATACTTCATTTAGAAAACATTGAGGCAGGGTTTTAAGACTTAGTTTTAACCCCTGAATCTACCCCTTGCCCTACTCTTCATCATCCTAAAAACATGGGAAACCGAAGTCAATAGAGTACATACTATTTAAGTTTCATGAGAGCAGAGACTACATTTCCCTTGTTCACTGCTATATTTCCAGGGCTTAGTGCAGTGTCTCACACATAGTTGGTTCTTGATAAACATCAACTGAATAAATTTCTATTTTCCCTATTCCCTTATGTCAAACTTCTGAAACAAAGTAATACTAATAGCTTCTAAATAACTACAGATTCTGGTAAGCTTCATGCCCGTTTCCCTTGCAATGTTACATATTTGTTTATAAAGCAGCAACTCATCTGTTTAGATTAAGGAAAACAAATGAAAATTATCTGCTGTGGGCCTATTTATTCATGTTCCAATGATATCAGACATCCTTATTTTGTAATCATAAATAATTCCGATAAAAGACACAGGGGCAGTATATAGTCAGAGGCATGTGAACCAGAGCAACTCCATCTTGAATAGGGGACTAAAATAAAGCTGAGACCTGTTGGGTCATATTCCTAGGAGGTTAGACATTCTTAGTTACAGCATGAGACAGGAGGTTGGCAGGACTGGTATCACAAGCTACAGGTCATAAAGACCCTGCTGATAAAATAGGATGCAGTAAAGAAGCTAGCCAAAACCCACCAAAACCAAGATGGCCACAAAAATGACATCTGGTCATCCTCACTGCTCATTATATGTTAATTATAATGCATTGGCATGCTAAAAGACACTTCCACCAGCACCATAACAGTTTACAAACACCATAGTAATGTGGGGAAGTTACCCTATATGGTCTAAAAAGGGGAGGAACCCTCAGTTCCTGAGTAGAAATGAGTGTACTCAGTCCAGCAGCCCATGCTGCTACTCTGCCTATGGAGTAGCAATTTCTTTGTTTCTTTACTTTCTTTATAAATGTGCTTTCACTTTATAGATTCACTCCAAATTCTTTCTTGCATAAGATCTAAGAACCCTCTCTTGGGTCTGGATGTGTTTGTTAATGCAGCCTTTAAAGATTTAATCAAAACATTTGTAGTGGGTCAAAAGGAACAAACCAGAGACCAAGTTTCTGTATATTGGGGTGATGATGTGCTTCAGAGACCTAGATCAGAGTGGGCTTTAAAAAGAAAACTCCTTGGAAAGGTCCACCTAACCTTTCAGGCTTCACTTTCTGCTTCTTGAATCAGGGAGGAGTGCCCAGTGGTGTGACTTGCATGCATTCCACCCACACAGGCCTTCTAAGAAGGTGGACCATGTCTTCTCACCATCCTGGCTCAAGGAAGAGGTGCTTGCTTCAAGAACAGCTAATTTGTAAGGGGGTCACCATCTTAGCAGGTGGACTAGGGTCAGATCTCTGCCTAGCAGGAAGGAGATTAACTGTCTGAAAACTTCAGAGCCTATCTTTGTAGAGGTTTGAAATCAAGACCTAGAGAGACCATCAGCAGTTGCTGGTCTGGGCAGAGAATAAGCAGGCAGACAGAATAATGGCAGAAGTAATGAGTCAAGACAAGCCATGAACAAGCAGAGGCTGGAGTAGCCCATTTTCCATAACAGCAGCCTCAGTTCCAGAAGTAGTCAATGTCTACTCATAAGGAGACAGCTAGGAGTTGTTCAATCATAGAGCTGCTGTCAGAATGCTGGACCCAGGTCTCCTTGAATGACCTTCCTTTAAGGCCTCAGAAGGTCTGGTAAGGAGTATTCCTGTTCTTTTCCCCTCCTATCTCTTTAGTTAACCTTGAAGAGCCTAATTAACACTTGTATAAGTTGGGATCTCCTCTGGCTTTAATATTCTAGAATTGCACTGAGTACAGTAAAAAACTCAGATGGCACAGTACAAATTCCTAATTAGTCTATTTGGACCAAGCTGAAGTTTATTTTTTGCTCAGCAAAATTTTATTAAGTTAGTTCAAACGACAAAGAAAAGGGGTAGAGAAATTGTTTCGAATGATTAATTTGCTGGTTTAAAATTATTTTATCTTTTTATTAAAAATGTATGACCCCAGGAACTTTAATTGAGTAGAACAAATAAATATTCTTAACCTTCATGCTTTGTTCCAAATATTTATTGAACCTCTCTGTGGGCCAGACACTGTGCTAAGTTACCAGAGCATAGAAATATAGAATCAATTATATATGGCATGCTATTGTATGTTAATTTTAAAAATAAAGTAAAAGGGCGACAGAAGAAATATCTTGGAATGTTGGTATTTGCCACCCACCAAATTGTGTGTGTATGTGTGTGTAATGGGCTTTGTCCTCAAGCAGCTTAGAGACTAGTGGGAATGCAGAAAAATCAATACATTCGTGTGATAAATGCTGAGACAGGGGTACACGCGTGGTGTGTTAACAAGCATAGATGATGACTATCTCAGTCACCCTCATGGTGGGGGCACAGAGAAATTTCCTGGGGATGACTGGGGCTGAGACTTGAAGGATGAAGAGGAGAAAGCATCTCAGGAAAAGCATTTTCAGGCAACTACAAATAGGTCCATGAGGCTAAAACCTGTGCTGCAGGAAGCACAGTGAACTCTCATTATTCATGGTAGCTACATCTTATAAACTTGCCGTGAGCACTAGGTGATCAGATACTGAACCATTGCTCCTAGAGGCCATGCAGCATTAGATTCCTATAAGCCTCTGGTTACAGCTTTATTAATCAAAATGCCATGTGTGTTTTATAGGCTACTTTGCCAGAGTCCTTGAAAAAAAGCCAGTCTCATCAGTATTGCAAACCTGTTCCACATGACACTTAGCAGTATTTTTAAAAGGCTTCTGCAGCCTCCTGATTCCTTTGGCCACACTTATCTCTGATGTGTATAACATGGAAATGGTATTCTATTTAACACAGTGCTGGAAGTCCTAGCCAGAGCAACTAAGCAAGAAAAAGAAATAAAAGGATCCAAATTGGAAAGGAATAAGTAAAATTATGTGTGCCCAGATAACATGACTTTATATATGTATAGAAAATGCTAAAAGTCTCACACAAAAAAATTAGAAATAAAAAACAAATTCAGCCATGTTACAAGTTACAAAATTAACATGAAAAAATTATTTGCAGTTTTATATACTAATAATGAACAATCCAGAAAGGAAATTAAGAAACAATCCTACTTAAAATAGCATCATAAAAATAAAATACTTAGGAATAATGTTAATTAAGGAGATAAAAGACTTCTACACTGAAAACTACAAAATGTTGTTGGAAAAAAATAAAGAGGACAAAAATAAATGGAAAAATAACTGGTGTTCATGGATTGAACAGCTTAATATTTGTAAGATGTCAATACTACCCAAAGTTATCTACAAATTTAAAGCAATCCCTATAAAATCCCAATGACAATTTTTTGCAGAAATAGAAAAATCCATTGTAAATTTATGTGGAATCTCAAAAGACCCTAAATAGTCAAAACACTCTTGAAAAAGAACAAAGTTGGAGGTCTCACAATTCCTAATTTCAAAACTTATTACAAATCTACAGTAATCAAAATAGTGTCATACCGGCATAAAGATAGACATATCGACCAACGGAATAGAATAGAAAACCTGGAAATAAGTGTCACATATATGGTCAAATGATTTTTGACAGGGGAGCCAAGACTATTCAATGGGAAAACATTCTGCAACATGGATGAATCTTGAAGACATTATGCTCACTAAGCCAGTCACAAAAGGACAAATACTGTATGTTTCTACTTATAGGGGGTACCTAGAATAGCCAAATTCATAGAGATGGAAAGTGGAATAGTGGTTACCAGGGGCTAGGGGGAAAGGGGATGGTTATTGCTTAATGAGTACAACATTTCAGTTTTGGATGATGAAAAAGTACTGGAGATGGATGGATAGTGGTGATGGTTGCACAATATGAATGTACTTAATTCCACTGAACCTCTTAAAAGTGGTTAAAATGGTAAGTGTTATGTTATACATATTTTGCCACAATAAACAAACAAATAAAAGACAATTGTCCATGTACATGATAGCAGCTCTCAAAGAATATTATTAATCAGAATTTATGTGTACACAGGTCCTTTCATTAACACCGTGTGGGATGGTTAGTTCTGGGTGTCAACTTGGCTGGATACCTAAGTAGCTGGTAAAGCACTATTTCTTACTAATACACCACATAATGCTTTTTGCTACAGGAAAAGAGTATCATGAAATCCAAAGTTATGTTTTATTTATGTATTTACTGATTTATTTATTTTAGGATGAAGCAAACCTTTACTTTTACACACTTTGACAAATAGTTTTCATTAAACAATCTTTCCAGTAGAGAATAGAGAACATGAAATTTAGCCTCCAGACATCAGCAGTGGCTCTGCTCAGGGCCTAGGATCCCCCATGCCCAAGCAGTGAGGGGAAAAGGTGTACTTCCCTTCCTTTATTAGCTTATCCCACAACTTATTGATGG
Source organism: Colobus angolensis palliatus (assembly GCF_000951035.1). NCBI lineage: Eukaryota > Metazoa > Chordata > Mammalia > Primates > Cercopithecidae > Colobus > Colobus angolensis. Next base: position 2,425,631 of record NW_012115088.1, on the reverse strand, counting down.
CTCTCACACGTCCCATCATTTTCTGCTGAAGCATGCACTCTATGAAATCATCAGATTCTGTCTTACATTCTTTCTCTTCTCAGATACTACCTATTCCATGTTCACATTCTATCCATTTTTTTTTCCCAAAAACATGGCACTGAGCAGGAATCTTTCAGGGTTTTGGATTTTCACCCACGGATCTATGCCAAGGCCCATCCTTTTTTGCACATCAAAGAAAGGCATGGTGTTCCACCGCAGTACCCTTCATTCTTCTCTGGTTGCTACTTCAGGATGACTCCAAAGCTATATTTTAGAATCTTCTATTTCTTTGTTTTAAAAAAATGAGTATTTTATACTTTAGTTTTTTCCCCAGAAATTCCAAACTTTTAAGATAGTAAACCTTTATACGATATAAAATTCCCATACAAATAGATTTCAAAAACTAAAATATATAGTATGTATGTAAATATATTTAAAAGGTAAATATTTACCTCCCTTCCCACCATTGAAGTCTTTATCCACCCTATTTCCAGATGTCTAAACAGTCCTCACATTCACTGGAAAAGTAAAAATCAATACGAATATTTTTCCTCCTGCTGGATCCAGAATTGAAATTCATTTTGTTTTTTCTGTAATATGATAGAAAACTCTCACCAGCACACAAAGCTACAATGGAAGTTCATTGAAATGATAATCCCCTCTTAAGACATCAGAATAAGAAACCGCCTCAAAATTCAACTCGAAATCAAAATATCCTGTTGTGCCAAACCCAAACTATACCGAGAGGGATGTTCAAAAGTTTAGATGATGTTCTATAGTCTTATTTTTATGTTCTTTGGTTATTGCTATTTTTACCCTGTGAGAGCTATTTTTCTGTACTCCCACACAGTTCAATTTTCAGCGACATTTCTAATCAAACCAAACTCAAGACAGGAAAACTTGTATTAAGGTGTTCATTCTTGGGACTTCACACTACAAACCAAAATGGAGAACTAAATAAATAACAGAAAGTTGGTTCTAACTCATGCAAGCCAACTGGACTTTAAAACATTTGGATTTCCTTGAATATTTGCACTGAGCATGAGTTAGATACTGAAATAATTAATTAGTAGGAAAGGGCAGCAATACAGAGTTAACCATTTCTACTTTATATAGAAAAGTATGAGTCAGAGGAGTTGCCACACAACTTTCTTAATATCTTAACAGCATAATAATAGATGCAATCATCTCTGTAAACTGTCATCCTTAGATAACCCAAATAAGTTATTTCCCAGACATCTTTTTTCTTCACTTATTTCTGGAGCTCATCAAATGTGCAAAAAAAAAAAAATAAGGGTGTGCATCATAGGCTGGGTGCAGTGGCTCATATCTGTAATCCCACCCCTTTGGGAGGCCAAGGTGGGTGGACTGCTTGAGGCCAGGAGATCAAGACCAGCCTGGCCAACATGGTGAAATCCTGTCTCTACTAAAAATACAAAAATTAGCCAGGCACAGTGGTGCACACCTGTAATCCCAACTACTCAGGAGTTTGAGGCATGAGAACTGTTTGAACCTGGAAGGCTGAGTTTGCAGTGAGCCAAGATCATGCCACTGCATCTAGCCTGGGTGACAGAG
>NW_012115088.1:2293416-2423754 GCF_000951035.1 Colobus angolensis palliatus | reverse complement strand
GAGCTTGCAGTGAGCCAAGATTGTGCCACTGCACTCGAGCCTGGGCGAGACTCTGTCTCAAAAAAAAAAAAATGAAATTACAAAGGCACTATAGGACAACAAATACTCACGCATTGAGAACTGGCTAAGTATTGAAGGCAGAAATTTAAAACAACCACAACAACAACAAAATCATAGATTTTTACTAGGAAGCACTAAAGTTGAAAAAAATAAATAACAACAAAAAATATAAACAGTGACCTTTGTGGGCTAAGCCCAGAGGAGGAAAAGGGTGCTGAGACTGTGGCTTGTAACCAAAATTTCTAGAGTCAGTTCCTGCAGTACTCACATTAAAATGTTTTAAATGCTATTACTCAGAAATTTTACCTTATGCTCAGAAAAATATTCATTTAAGAAAAATTTATTACATGCTAATTACATGCCAGACACCTGTGATAGACACAGAGCTGAGCTGCCAAGATGCCCCTGCAGGAGAGGACTTGTTGCCTCCAGCTGTCAGCCCCTGCAGGGGTGGCCTCAGCTGTAGAGCCACCCTGCCCAGCTCAGGCGACCTCAATGTTTGATATAGGTGGGTGGGAAAGTTCTGATCACTCATGCGGGATGATGCTGCCATGTTATTTTATGTCAAGAGCTAAGGCACTGAGGCAAGCACTGCAGCTCCACTCCTGACTTGGCTTGATCTTGCTTTTGCCTCTTCCCTTCCACTGGTGTTGATCCAAAGGGCTTGAACTACTGAGCAACCTGCACAGAAACTCCCTCTAGCATCTGCTCCCTGACAACCCTGCTAGCAACAGTTCCATTCTAGATGTTGGGGATGCTATAGTGAACAAGATAAAGACCTCTCATCTTAAGCACTTACACCTGGTGTAGAGGAAACATAAAATAAAAAAATGAACAAGAAAAATGAACAGAGTCATTGCAGAGAGTAATTGTGTAGAGAAGAAAATAAAAGAGCATAATTCGAGAGAGTAACTAGGATTATATGGGGACTATTTTTTTATTGAGAGGCCAGATAAGGAGGTAACTCTCTGGACGGAGGGAGGAGGGGAACAAAAGAACAAAGGGACTAAGATGGGGCATTTCCCGGTTCTTCATCACCAACTTTCGCGTGCCTGGGAGGAGACATAGGCCGACTGCCCAGGTGCCACCTGACGTCCAACCGGAGAAACCAAAACCTACTTGGCCACGCCTACCACCCGGCCCCCGACCCGCCTATGTCCTGCCCACTGCTCTCCCACCCTCAGGCCCAAGACATAAAAGCCACTCCCGGCACGCATGCGGCACGAACTTCCTCGGCCCCTCCTCATACGCAGGACCTAGGAACTGCGCCCGTGAACACTGGAGCGACTTCCTCGGCCTCTGCCACCGGAGGCCGGTGAACTTCGCCCCTTTCCTTCTTCACATTGGCTAGCTAATAAAGCTTCTTTTTACCTTGCCTACTTGCCTTTTCTCTGGCATTTGCTCTGGTGGTCGCATTAAAGCAAATCAGCTGGTGCCGAAACCCGGGAGGAGACCCCTCCTCAGGGCCCCCCAAGGTCCGAGGAGTCCTCCTTCCACGCCGCGGACGTGGACCTAGACATCGCTTTCCGCACCTCCAAGTCTCCTAGGGGTGAGTACCTCTTGCCTTCCTCTCATACTCCTTGGCCAGAAGTCTTGCGCAGGCCCAAGGTTTTTTTCCGGTCACCAGGTGACCCACAGGGGAGTTCCCAAAGGCAGAGATGTCTGCCCAAAGGAACTCCATTCCATTCCGTGGGAGACCCATCCAGGACAGAGACGTCTGCCTGGAGGTAATCTCTATTCCGGCTCCAGGAGCCTCCCACCGGCCTCTAGTGGCTCCAAAGGACGCTTTGTAGCCAGGTAGAGTTCAGTTTCCATTTCCGCCTATTGGCGAGAGGAAGGCAATAGGAAACCCCCAATCCAAAATACCTAGAGACTCCACTTTAGGGTGTCTTCTAAAAAATCTCAAAACTTTACAATTAGAACAAGATCTTAGGTGAAAGCGACTGGTGTTCCTCTCCACTGTGGTGTGGCCACAATGTAAATTAGACAACCAGTCTCAATGGCCTCCTGAAGGCACTCTAGACCGTAACATTTTGATTGACCTCAGTAATTTCTGCCAGTGTTTAGGCAAGTGGTCCAAAATTAACTACATACAAGGATTTTGGGCCCTGCGTTCTCATTCAGACTTGTGTAGCCAGTGTTCCTTGGCCCAAGTTATGTTGGCCAAGGACGCAGGCCTAGCAAAGTCTGAGAAGGAGGAGTCATCCTTCCTCTCTGACTTGCCTGAAGACCTTACCTCCCCTCCCTCCCTTCCACTCCCGCCATATACTCCACCTCCCCCTCCCGCTTCAGCCCCACCTTCTCTTTCGGCTCCACCTTCCTCTTCTGCTCTCGCTGTTGTTCTGCCCTCCTCCTCAGTCCCTCCCACCATTGTTGAGACTACACCTCCCTTCGATCCCTCAGCACTCCTACCTGGTCACCTTAGTTCACCTATATCTGCCCATACCCGCTCTAAAGACTGCCTGACTACCCCCACTCCTGCTCCCACCCTATCCAACGCCCCTGCAGTCTTCGCACCCTTGCGAGAGGTGGCAGGAGCAGAAGGTGTAGTTAGAGTCCATGTTCCTTTCTCACTAGCAGATCTTTCAAAAATTGAGAAATGTTTAGGGGATTTTTCTGCCAATCCTACGATTTACACCAAAGAATTCAGGTACCTTTACCAGGCTTACGATTTAACCTGGCATGATCTCCATGTTATTCTTACCTCTACTTTAAACCCCGAGGAACAAGAGCACATCCTAGCGGCAGCCAGGCAGCATACCAACCAACTACACTTAACAGACCCGGCCTTCCCAGTAGGGGAACAAGCGGTCCCCTCTATAGACCCAGACTGGGACTACCAAGTAGGCCAGCCAGGTCGCCGAAGACAAGATATGATGACTCAATGTCTTCTGGCTGGTATGCAGGCGGCCTCAAATAAGGTAGTAAATTTTAATAAACTAAAAGAAATTATTCAAGGTCCAGATGAAAATCTGGCCACATTTTTAAACAGGCTAACTGAGGCTTTAACTCAATACACTCGGTTAGACCCAGCTTCCTCAGCTGGGGCCACTATTCTAGCATCATATTTTATTACACAATCGGCCTCAGATATTCGGCCTCAGAAAAACTCCAAAAGGCAGAGGATGGACCTCAAACTCCTATTCAAGACCTAGTCAAGTCGGCCTTCAAGGTCTATAATTCAAGGGAGGAAATGGCTGAGGCCCAATGACAGATCCGCCTAAGACAGAAGGTACAGCTCCAGACCCAAGCCTTAGTGGCTGCTCTGCAGCCTAGCCTTAACCCAAAACCAGAGAGCAAAACCCCCAGAAACTCAAAGACAACAAAAGGGGCTTGCTATAAATGCGGTGCCCCAGGGCATTGGGCTGATACATGTCCCCAGAGTCCCCAACTGCCTGAGCCAACGTGGCCATGCTACAAGTGCAGAGTAGCTGGACACTGGGCTAAAAAGTGTCCTAACCCTCGTCTACCAACAACTCCGTGCCCAGCATGCCATAAAGAAAGGCATTGGAAGTCAGACTGCCCCACCCTGAAAATGGGCATGGTGCCTCAACATGATGTCCCTTCTCAGGATCCTGGGAGCTCCTTCCAGCTCTTACATCTGGATGACGACTGAAGGTGCTGGGACTCAGGGACTGCCATCACCCTCGCCGAGCCATGGGTAACTCTCCTGGTAGCGGGTAAGACAATTAACTTTTTAATCGACAGGGGGACTACCTACTCTGTTTTGCCGTCCTTCGAAGGCTAGGCCCTAGCCTCCCCTCCAATATTTCTGTTGTATGGGTCAATGGCTGCCCGTCCAGCCCTCGGAAAACCCCACCTCTTAATTGCTGCCTGGCCAACAACTATTTTGCACACTCGTTCCTCATCATCCCCTCATGCCCCACTCCTCTACTAGGCCAAGATGTTTTAAGTCAAATGAAAGCCTGTATCTCCATCTCTACTAGTGCCCCCCACCCCACCCACCATCTGCTTCTAGTATTGGCTAACTCAAATGACTCCAACAGTTCTACTGACCCTTTCCCTGATTTCCCCATTCCTATAGACCCCCAAGTGTGGGACACCTCCTGTCATGGCAGACCATCATCCACCAATACTTATAAAACTTAGAAACCCATCTCAGTTTCCAACTCGCCCACAGTTCTCTCTCTCCACAACACTTACGAGGACTAAAACCAATCATTACTAGGTTACTCAGCCAACACATCATCATCCCCACTCATTCTCCTTACAACACCCCAATCCTACCTGTAAGGAAGGCAGATGGAACTTTCCGGTTAGTGCAAGATCTTCATCTTATCAACGAGGCCGCTTGCCCCACCCATCCAGTAGTCCCCAATCCCTATACCCTTCTTTCTCTCATCCCACCTAACACAACACACTTTACTGTGCTGGACCTAAAAGATGCATTTTTCTCCATCCCCCTACACCCAGATTGTCAGTTTCTCTTTGCTTTTACATGGGAAGATCCAGACACTCATGCCTCCACCCAACTGATGTGGATGGTGCTTCCCCAAGGGTTCTGAGACAGCCCCCATTTCTTTGGGCAAGCCCTTGCAAAAGATTTGGCCTCCTGTCCTCTTACAAATAGTAAAATCCTCCAATATGTAGATGACCTTCTGCTCTGTAGTCCCACGAGACAGGACTCTCTTTTAGACACTGCAATCCTCCTTAATCATCTAGGATCCAAAGGCTACCGAGTATCCGAACACAAAGCTCAACTCTCACAACAATGGGTTATATATTTAGGTATTGAAATCACTCCCACGACACGCTCGCTCACCACAGATCGCTTGACTCTAATACAAAATCTTTCTCCTCCACAAGACGCTAAAGAAATCCAATCCTTCCTAGGCCTGGTAGGGTTCTTCAGACACTGGATTCCTAATTTCGGAATCTTGGCCAAACCTCTCTATGCAGCTGTCAAGGAGACTCCCCAAAGACCTTTGTGTAACCCAAAATTAATCTATAAACATTTTGCTCACCTAAAAGACTGCCTTCTCTCACATCCTACTCTCTCACTCCCAGACTTCCAACGCCCCTTCCAGCTTTTTACCGATGAGAGACTAAAGGTTGCTGTCGGCCTTCTAGCCTATCCTATAGGCACCACATACCATCCAGTAGCATATCTATCCAAACAATTAGATCCCACTGTACAAGGATGGCAGCCCTGCCTTCAGGCCCTAGCAGCAGCAGCCTGCCTAACCCAAGAAGCAAAGAAACTCATTAGAGCCTGTACCCTAATGGTCTTCTCCACTCACCGCCTTCAGGACCTTATTGCCCACAAAAGTATCAGTCACCTAACCCCATCTAGGCTCCAACTTTTAAACCTCTCCTATAGGCACCACATACCATCCAGTAGCATATCTATCCAAACAATTAGATCCCACTGTACAAGGATGGCAGCCCTGCCTTCAGGCCCTAGCAGCAGCAGCCTGCCTAACCCAAGAAGCAAAGAAACTCATTAGAGCCTGTACCCTAACGGTCTTCTCCACTCACCGCCTTCAGGACCTTATTGCCCACAAAAGTATCAGTCACCTAACCCCATCTAGGCTCCAACTTTTAAACCTCTTGTTCATAGAAGATTCCACTATTGCCCTAGGAGTCTGCTCCTCTCTAAATCCAGCAACCCTGCTTCCCGACCCTCTCAAACAACCTCACACCAAACACTCCTGTCCAGAACTCTTAGAGGCCCAACCACCTAGTCACTTACATTTACATGACCAGCCCTTAGAGAGTCCACAGTTAACCCTGTTTGTAGGTGGCAGTTCCTTTATAAATTCTCAAGGAAACAGACAGGCAGGATATGCAGTAGTTACATCTTCCACTATCTTAGAAGCTGAGCCTTTACCACAAGGAACAACCTCACAGCAGGCAGAGCTTATCGCACTAACTAGGGCCCTCCTCCTGTCCAAAGGAAAAACAGTAAACATATACACAGATTCTAAGTATGCCTTCTTAATTGCACACACCCATTCTGTCATCTGGTAGGACAGAGGGTTCCTAACCACCTGTGGCACCCCCATAGTCAACAAAAAACAAATACTCAAACTGCTAGACGCTTTATCGGCACCTTCCAGAGTAGCCATCATACACTGTAAAGGTCATCAGACTCCATCTAATCCGGTGGTGGCTGGCAATAGTTTTGCTGACATCACTGCCAAATCGGCTGCCGGATTCTCCACCCCCACACTCCCTTCTGTTTGTTTTCTTTCTCCTCAATATACCCCTAATTATACTCAAGAAGAAAAGACCAAACTATTACAAAATTCGACAGCCAAACTAGCTGCAGATAACTGGATTTACCTCAATAATAAATTAGTTATCCCTGAGACACAACTCCACACCATTCTAAAGGACATACATGACTCCCTACACATAGGACCCAAGGCCCTATATAACCTCCTAAACCCTCTCATTCACTGCCCCACACTCATGAAACACCTAATTACAATCAACCAACAGTGCTCCACATGCCTCAAGTCAAACCCTCAAGGTGCATTGCACAACCCCCATCCGAGCCATCAACTCAGGGGGCACCAGCCAGGCAAAGATTGGCAAACTGACTTTACCCACATGCCAAAACATAAAAAATTCAAATATCTCTTAACCATTGTTGATACCTTTTCAGGATAGATAGAAGCCTATCCTACTACAGGAGAAACCATCAATATAGTTGCTTCCATACTCACTGAATACATTATTCCTAGGTTTGGCCTCCCACTCACTCTCCAGTCTGACAATGGCCCAGCGTTCATCTCCAAAGTAGTCCAGCAAGTGGCAACCCTCCTACACATTACCTGGAAACTCCACATCCCTTATATACCTCAGTCTTCCGGTAAAGTAGAGAAGGCCAATGGGCTCATCAAGCAACAACTCACCAAACTCTCACTCGAGACTCGACAATTGTGGGTAACTCTCCTTCCCCTGGCCCTAACCCGGCTGTGAGCTGCCCCACGGAGTCCGACAGGCCTCAGTCCGTTTGAACTAGTCTATGGCCAGCCTCTCACTCTCCAGCAGTTACCCACCCTTTCTTCCCCACTGGCAAATTATCTTGCATACCTCACCCTCTTGAGACAACTCCTAAGACAACATGCAGAACTAGCACACCCTCCTCCAACAGACACCTGTAGCCCACATATCTCTCTCAGCCCAGGTGACCAACTATACTTAAAAGATATCCAAGCCAAAGACCTCCAGCCACGGTGGAAAGGCCCATATACTGTCCTCCTGTCCACACACACAGCAGTTAAGCTTTTAGGTCACACACACTGGGTCCACATATCACAATTAAAGAAAGCCCCCACAGAAGACAATCAGTGGACATCTACTAGACTTGCCCCTACCCACCTCAAACTCACCAAACTCCCTGAATTATCACGTTTCCTAACCTCTTACACCTGTCCCGATTTCTCACCATACTCTTCACAAATATAACAGAATTCCAGTATATTCTCCCAGATCGCTACATGCCCCCAGATCACAGCCCATCGCAGTGGTTCTCCCGCTTACTCACTTTTATTGAACATCTCCAGTGGCAAGGCACACTCTGCAACTACACTCAGAATGAAGTCCTGTTTTATACTTTCATTACTGTTTTTCTCATACACTCCAGTGTCCAGTACTAACCCAACCTTCATATGGAGATTCTCTATAGTTGAAATTTGGTCGAGCAACAATAAACAACACTCACAGCTACAAGGCACTGCTGACTGCCCACCTTCAGGCTGCCAGTCCCATCTTACTATAAATTTCACCCTATCATGTTGCATTGCAGCCAGAACTAAGGCTCTCTGCTTTCTGCACGATCAGACGCATTACAACTGTAAGACACACTGGAAACAAAAGAACCTAGGATGCCCTTATATTTATTGTAAAATCCATTATGCAACCTATAGACAGGAGAAACCTACTGCCCTCTTCACCTGGACGAGTCAACATACCACCCTTCAATATCAATTAAATATCAAAGACCCATGGGACCCCCGATGGGCAGATGGGGTCAAAAGTGTACTCTACACAGGACATACAATTCTTAGTTCATATCCTATGGCTACTCTCCTAATAAAAAGAACACTGGTCCAACAAAAATCCCTTCCTAAGGACATACAAGTCCTACAGAACTTAACCTTAGCCATACAATCACAAGAACAGGCCCTACAAGATCAACTACACTCCTCCAATAAAGACCCCTTCTCATGGTTAAAACTAGTCCGTCAAGGATTAAACCTAACACGTGCAGCCAACATAATAAATCTCTCCCACTGTTTCCTCTGTGCAGCCCTTGAAAGAGCCCCCTTAGTGGCAGTCCCCTTACATACTGCTTTCAAGGCTACAACTGGCTCTACAAGCACCTCCCAAAAACCGTTTTTGCTCCAAGTCCCACTATACCAAAACCCAGAAAATCCAATCCTTCCTTTCTGCTACTCTGTCCCAAACTCCTCCTGGTGTAATTATACCCAGCCACCCAATAAGACCCAGACAGCCCCCATCAGAGGTTATTTCTGGTGCAACAAAACCCTCTTCAAGGTCCTTAATCATACATCCATCGGTCAGTCCCTCTGTGTCCCAGTGTCTCTAGTACCTAGTTTAACCTTATATAGCAAAGCAAAAGTGGCTGAACTCATCATACAATTTAACCCTCCTCCTAATGATCTCCAAAAGTGGGCTGTCTTCCTTCCCCTAGTCATCAGAGTCTCCCTGGCCTCCTCCTTAGTGGCGTCAGGGCTTGGAACTGCAGCACTTGCCCACTCGGTACAGTCTACCCGATCTCTAACCGCCCAAATTCAAGAGGCCATAGAGACTTCAGCTGAAAGCCTGGCCTCTCTACAGCGTCACATTACCTCAGTGGCCCAAGTAGCAGCACAAAATAGGCGAGCATTAGATTTACTTACTGCCGAAAAAGGAGGAACATGTCTTTTCTTAGGAGAAGAATGCTGCTATTATGTAAACGAGTCAGGCCTAGTAGACACTAACATCCAAACCGTAAACAGGATTAAAGCAGAATTCAAAAACTACAATACCCCCTTCACCCCCGGACCACCGATATGGCTGCTGCCCGTAGTGCAGCAGATGCTCCCATTACTAATTCCCATATTAATCCTCTATCTTGTCTTATGTTTTGCTCCTATTTTAATCAAATTTCTCCGATCCAAAGTCCAAGAGATCACCCGTGTCGCCTTCAACCAGATGCTCCTACATCCCTACGTCCAGGTGTCAACCATAGACCCTCATGACGATTCCCCCTAACAGCAGGAAGCAGCTAGACAGACAACGACGCCCCCATCACTATAATCAATAAAAGGTTGGACTGTCTGGACGGAGGGAGGAGGGGAACAAAAGAACAAAGGGACTAAGATGGCGCATTTCCGGGTTCTTCATCACCAACTTTCCCGTGCCTGGGAGGAGACATAGGCTGACTGCGCAGGTGCCACCTGACGTCCGACTGGAGAAACCAAAACCTACTTGGCCACGCCTACCGCCCAGCCCCCGACCCGCCTATGTCCTGCCCACTGCCCTCCCACCCTCAGGCCCAAGACATAAAAGCCACTCCTGGCAGGCGTGTGGCGCAAACTTCCTCAGCCCCTCCTCATACGCGGGACCTAGGAACTGCGCCCGGGAACACCGGAGTGACTTCCTCGGCCTCCGCCACTGGAGGCCGGTGAACTTCGCCCCTTTCCTTCTTCACATTGGCTAGCTAATAAAGTTTCTTTTTATCTTGCCTACTTGCCTTTTCTCTGGCATTTGCTCTGGTGGTCACATTAAAGCAAATCAGTAACATTTGAACAGAAAGCTGATGGGAAAGAGTCAGCCAGGAAGAGATACAGCGGCAATATTAGAGGAAGTTGTAAGGACAAAGACACTTTCATCCAAAAAACTAAAAATTTAAAGTTATTGGGAGAAAATGTCAAAAAATGTCTGTATGACCTTGAAATTGGAAAGGATGTTTTTAAGCAAGTAATAAAAATTTTAAACCAGACACAAAAAAATTAACTGCATTAAATTTTAAAACATCTTGTGAACCCCGAATATCTGAGACAGGTCTCACTTAATTTAGAAAGTTTATTCTGCCAAGGTTGAGGACAAGCACCCTTCACACAGCTTCAGGAGGTCCTGATGACATGTGCCCAAGGTGGTCAGAGCACAATTTGGTTTTATACATTTGAAGGAGTCATGAGACATCAATCAATATATGTCATATGTCCATTGGTTCCTGGAAAGGTGGGACAACTTAATCAGGGATGGGGCTTCCAGGTGACAGGTAGGTGAGAGACAAACAGTTGCATTCTTTTGAATTTTTGATTAGAATTTCCAAAACAGGAAATCAGATATTCAGTTAGCTCAGTGAGCAAAGGGATGACTTTGAGTAGAATGGGAGGCAGGTTTGCCCTAAGCAGTTTCCAGCTTGACTTTTCTCTTTAGCTTAATGATTTTGGGGCTCCTAGATTTTCCTTTCACATTTCCCCCCTTTTCTTTTTAAAAATTCTTTTGGAGAAAGCATTTTAGAAGAAAATGAGTCTCTGATCTCAGGTTTCATCTGATCCTTTACGGCTAGGATGAGTTATTCCTAGATGGGTAGATCCTGAGTTACTAGGAAAGCTCATTTTTAGCAAGTTGAGAAATCTCATGTCCTGTGAAGAGAAAACAGGGCAAGAAAGGGAGAAAAGCAACAACAAACAAAAGAATAATCCTGGAAAATCAATACAGGCCACATTACTCTGAAATCCATACATCAGTAGGTAGGTTCAAAAGTGGCCCATGTATGTAAATAGGTTGCTGTCATTTTCTTCTGAAGTTTGAGTTGTCTAGATTCAGTTTGCAGGGGAAAAAAGGAACAGGAACAAGAAAAAAAAATGAAAACATTATTTTGAAAACCTGTAGCCAGGAAAAATTAGAATTCAGTGCAAACCATAGAAAATAATAAAAACTGAAAAAATTAGGCCAAACTAGAATCTAAAAATAGGTATACTGTACTTTTTGAAACATAATTTTTCTCTCTCCAGTTTCCCATTTTTACTAAAGACACATCATGATAGACTGATTTGCTTTATTATACTTGGCCAGATTATTTGTATAAAGTGCAGCAAGAATAATTATTCTTCACATAGGCTTTATAAAGTGGCTTTGATGGAACTTTGTTCCACAGAAGAAATCTCAGATAAGACTCTTCAAAAGCCAAGCCCAGCTATAGATTTGTTACCATCAAATACCAGGGAGTTTGGTGAATTCTTCTCCTCAAGATAACTTGGGGTTCCTGCACTTGTCAGGAAGTGATATTCTTTGCTTACTACAGGTCAGGAACCCTGTACAGAGACTGTATAGACAAGGTATGAGGCCAGTTTTCCTACTTATTGGCTCTATAAGTCAGGTTTGATTCCTTAAAGGAAAGCACATCATTCCAGTCAAAGTCTTGGTAAAATAACCAGTTTCTCCAACTGTGTCATGTTACAAATGAAAACAGATTCCTATTGCACTTATGCAAATAACTATATTGCCATAAATTAAGAATATTAACAAATAATTTCCAAATTCTGGAGAAATCAGGTAGAGAGAAACAAATACGCTCCAAATTTTGTTCATAGGAGCATACTTAATTGTTAAAAAGCTGTTAATAGCTCAAAAAAAAAGTTTCCTTCACTCTAAAATCAAAACAAAGGATCAGCAACGTTTTAAGCAAAAAGTCAAAAAGATCACTTCAGTCTTCTATTAGTTCAGTCCATGAAGCTAATTATTGTTCTGATATTCATGAACATTTCAGCTCTCCACGAATCCTGAAACTTTTTTCCTCTATTCTGCCATCACAATTTCCAAAGTTATCAGAAACCTGCATTCAAGAGCACCTGTTAGGGTTTTATACTGTATATAAGATCATCTTCTAAACAGGACCAAAACAAGACGACAATTTTCTGTGGATGACAAAACGTTTTAGGGCAGGATCAAAGATACAATTGACAAGGAGATTTGTTACCTCTGTGGCACACAATAATTTAACATAACAATTATAATTTTTACTGATAATGTACACTAAGTCATATCAGAATTATAGGAGTTTACCATAATTTTAGAAAACAAACCAGATAACATATGTATTTAAATACAGCCCAAAGAAAACCAAACACCATTTCATGTTTGACAATGTTTCCTATATAACTTTTATCCCAAATAAGCCAAATATGTCATCTTTGGACTATAGGAAACCTATTAATAATATCTTAAAGGATTAATTAGGTCAGGAAAAGACATAATTTATCATTTGATTTTGGAACATTTGTCAAATATCAAAGGTTTATCATATTTGATGTCACAAAATAGGATCACAGATCATTGTAAAATAAACCATTCACTTAACCAAAGTGATAACTCAAGGATTTCAAAAAAAGATGAAAACCTTCATTCTTTGAAAAGACAGACTTAATTTTCCAAACAATAAGCCCTAAAAAATGTATAAAGCCAATTAAATTTTTTTCCAGAATTGTATAAATAATTTATAAAATTCTAATCTTGATCATAAGATATAAGTTTCATAACCTTTATTAAGGAGTCAGTTAATGCTTCGAGACACCTTGTTAATCTAATACAGGGGCCCATATGCTTGTCTTGCATCTGTGTGTTTTTGACATTAATGGTTAATTTATAAAGAAACTGAACTTACTTTATCTTTAAAAATATGCCCTTTCAATCTCACATGCACAATAGTCTCTGGGCCTGAGGAGTTGAATAGCTTTAATTTCTGGCCCTGTGTCTCAGGAATGCAGCTTATTTTGATTGGCATCTTCTACCAGGCCTGAAGATGAAGCTTTAATTACTGTCAGTGTTCAAGATTTAGCAGGACTTGGTGTCCTTTATAGACGTAGGAGTCAAAGCCCTGCAACTTAGTGTCACAAGGACTTTACAGGAAGATACAAAGATGTAATAACCTTAATTTAAAAAAAAAAGTTTTTGTTGTTGTTGTTGTTTTGTGTTTTTTTGAGATGGAGTTTCACTCTTTCTGTCCAGGCTGGAGTGCAATGGTGGGCTCTTGGCTCACTGCAACCTCCGCCTCCCAGGTTCAAATGATTCTCCTACCTCAGCCTCCCAAGTAGCTGGGATTACAGGCAAAATAAAATCTTTTTTCATCTCTGTTTTTTCTAAGCAATGCAAGCTTAATAATAATGGCATAGGAATTATTTTTGACAGAATGTAAAACCTGTTAGGCCAGTTACCAAAAGGCAAAAGAAAAGACCTTCTGCAGTGCACAGAATATTATGTCAGAAGAAAGTATTTCCTTTAGACCCTTAAGAAAACATTGCTAGCATCAGGCCACAACAAACAGAACCTGAGGGAAAAAAAGGTGTGTGAGCTGAAAATTAGTTAAAGGAGAGCATTACTATTTCATGCCTTTTAAAAGGGAAGAGAAAACTGATGCTTCTAATCCCAACACTTTGGGAGACCGAGGGAGGTGGACTCCTTGAGCTCAGGAGTTCAAGATCAGCCTGGGCAACATGGTGAAACCCTGTCTCTATCAAAAGAGAAAAGTCAGGCATGGCAGCGTGTGCCTGTATTCCCAGCTACTTGGGAAGCTGAGGCAGGAGGATAACTTGAGCCCAGGAGGTTGAGGCTGCAGTGAGTCATGATTGTGCCACTACACTCCAGCCTGGGTGACAGAGAGAGAGAGAGAGACCCTCTCTATAAATAAATAAATAAATAAATAAACTAATAACTAACTAACTAACTAACTCCCTGAAATAACTTTTTATATACAAAGTTCTGCATGATATCATTTCAGAAGAATAAATATGCCACTAGGAGAATATTATGGTATATTTTGACAATATTATAAGAATTTTGAGTATAAAAATTATATTTTATTGTTTAATGTTATTCATTTAAATGTTAATCTGTTTCTTCTCTGTTTGAATAGCATTAAAAATAAAATTTACCTCCTACATTCTCTGCTGAGCAGATCTTTTAGAGCCACTTTTTCACCTCCTCCATTCAAACATGATTTCTTGAAATTGAAAATGGCTTCCAAATACCACTATCATTTTTCTAGTCTAATTTTCATAGGCACTTCACAGAATGCTAATAAGTCCCACTTACAATTTTTGTATTTATTTAATTCATTAATGCAGCCATACAATTTGTATTTGACCAAGTAACTGACAGACAAGAAGAGATGATTTCTTAATATATTATACCACAAATGTTTTTGTGAATTTTACTTTTTTATAATGATGGAAAGTTATTTCTGTGAAGTTCAGAAATTTGATAACAGTCATATTTGAAAATACATAAATGAATTATCTATGTGATGGGTGGGGGTGTTTTAGTGGCCAAGTTTTATACCACTGCTAAATCCTAACTGAATACATTATACATTATCATGTTGGGTTGCCTAACATCAACCCCTCTATCCTTCTGCTGAAGCAGAATTGATGAATCTATCAAGACAAGATGCTTTGCCCTTCTCAACCTGTTATATTCTGAATATTTGTGTCCCTGCCCCCAAATTTATTTGTTGAAACTTAATCACCAATGTGATAGTATTAAGAGGTGGGGCCTTTAGAAACTGATCAAGTCATGAGGGTAGAGGCCTCATATATAGAATTAGTGACTTCATAAAAGAGCTGTGCCCTTCCTGCCGTGCAAGAGTGCAGTATGAGGTACCACGTCTGGTGAGCACCCCTCACCAGACACTAAATGTGCTGGTGCCTTGACCTTGGACTTCCCAGCCTCTAGAACTATGAGCAAGAAGTTTCTATTATTTATGAACTACCCGGTCTGAGATATTTTGTTATAGCCACAGAAACAGACTAAGACACTGCCCAAGGCTTTTTATTTCCTAGGACTTCACATTTTTAGTAGAGAGACAAAAGGATTTGAAAAACTGTGCCACTGATTTACTGAAATAATAGATGAGTCACTGCTACTAGATGCCCAGAGCATCCCTACTTCCTGGCCTTTCCGGCCCAGCTCTTCAGCAAAGCTTTTGTTTAGTAAGTCATGCCAGATCCTTCCAAAGGTTAACTTTTCTTTATCAAAGTCAGTTTTTCCTGCTTTCCACCAAGAGCCCTAACTGGCACATAGGTTTCAACATGAGTGAGCTATCTAGGGTTACATAAAATGTCATCACTCCCTAAATAACCACAGTAGTCTTTGAGGGTGGGAATGGTATTTCTCATTCATGTATACTTAGTGCCTGAAACAAACTCCTGGAACCTCTATAATTTATTTTTTCCAGATTTCCATGCCGACCTTCTGGCTTCTCTCATTAAAAGTGATACATGTCTCCCACCTCCACCCTACCTTCATGCTTCAACTTCCCTGAATTCAGCAATTTTTAAACTGAGAAGTTTAAGAACCTAGACTGTTTCTCAGCAAATATTTGTTCATCAAAATTATTCTATGGGGGCCATATTAAACTTATGGCCTTGTATTAATAAAATACATACCAACTAATTGAAAGAAAGTTGTCCCAGGAGAAAAACGTGTGCCAAAGTTCTTTTCACCTAGGATGGAAATCTATACAAAATGATAAATATTGACCTAGACAAAGAAAAGTGAGTCTTTCTTAAATCTAAGCTAGCTTAAAAGAAAGTAAGAGGATTATTCTAAAATCATCATGGGTATTGTCCACTACCAAAACAGCTTGAACAAGATTTAGGAATAAATTGTTTCTTTAAGAGAATATATTATTTATCTGCAAATAAAAGTAAATATTCAGATGCAACATAAAGAAAAAACAAAATTTCTCAACACCCCAGATAAGGAAAATAAGTCATCAGTATCATCTTGAACTGAAAACAATTTTGCAACATTTATTGGGGAGTGGGGATGGGATTTTGTTTGTGGTCATTATATTCATTATAGAAAAAAATGAAAAATATAGTAAAATACTAAGGACATAATCATCCATGATTCGTAAATGGTTAAGACTCTCTTTCTACTGCAGGCAGCCGTAAAACCCAACTCAAATTGCTTTAGCATAAAGGGAATCTCTTGGCTCCTAGAACTGAAAAGAGCAGGTTTTGAACTAACTTCAGGTGCCACTTGATCTGAGGTCAAATGGTGTCACCAGCTCCAGATTTCTATCTTGCCTCCTCTGACTCTGATGTCCATGAGGCTGGTTCCATTCCTAGTCAGACTGTTTCTTCAGGGTGGCTGGGCTCAGGACACATTAACCCAAAATATGGCACATTGGCATTTGAGAAAACAGCAGAAGCAGAAAGGTTTCTTTCATTTTCCCCTTGTTCTTCTCCTCTGAAGCAGATCATAAGACCCTCATTCTAGGGTTGCCCTCCCTATACCTGGAGGAAACACACATCCTCACCTCTGAAGACATAGGGACACAGAGAAGAATCTGAGTAAGCAGGCCTTGCTAAGTCCCCCCAGTTTATTACCATTAGATCACATTTCGTTGATCCACTCATACTTCACCACTGTGCACCTCTTTATTCAACCTAAGCATAAAAATACACAGGTTTTCCTAACTCTTTGTGTCTTAATTTCTAAATGTTCTCATAAAGCCTATATTAAATAAATTTTTATGCTTTTCTCTTGTTAATCTTTTTTATAGGTGCCTCATCCGTGAACCTAGTAATGGGTGAGGAAAGAAATCTTTTCTCCCCGACAGAGACTACAGTGTGACTCTACTGCAACAATGCCAGTACTGCCTTACCTCCAGCTCCACATCCCATGGGAAAGGCTCTGCAGCCTTGATGGCTGAAACCAAAGCTTTGGCAATGAGATACGTTGGTTCAGGGCCTGGCCCTGAATCCTCCCCTAGCTCAGTATGCCAACAACACACTGGGGGATCCGGGGGTGGAACCCACCTCCCAGACCACAAGGGCTGTAAGTAGTGGAGACCTTGATACCATTAGTGAGACTGGGGACTAAAACCTGAAGGAGAAGGAATGGGGATGGGAGCCAAACCACAAACGTCTGCTACTATACCACCATCACTGGAGGATAACAACCATTGACATGTTGTACATGTATGTATGTAAGAAATTAGAGCATTTATGCGCCCACCAAAAATGTACAACTATGGCATATCAATTTTAAAGTGTTAAAAAGAAATTAGAGCATTTAAAAATGGATGTACAGTCTTCTCCTTTTACTTTATAATGTGCAAAAGCCATCATTATGTGAGAAAAAAGTGCCTTTAATCTGACAATTAGCACATAGTCCAAATATCATAGATTCAGTAGAGCTAAGTTAAAATTTAAAATCAAGGTCAGGAACATGTGAAAGACTTAGGAAATAAAAGTTTGAAAAAAGAATTTGAGTTCATGAATTTTGCATCTGAGAGTCAGAGCTACTAATCTATCAAATACTTTGTTTATAGCATCGGAGCAAACTGTTCATGAGTAATTTTAACAAGTTTTTCTTTATTCAAGGGGTCAGTATAATGAAAACTAAAGTAGGGTTACAGACAGGCCAGAATGGAATGACAGAATGAGCATGATAAGTTATCTGTATTCATTTTACATGACTGATACATTGAAAATTTTCCTCAGTCAAAAACAAATTCCATATGATATCATACTGGTCAGGGATGGTGGCAACCGCTACTAAGTATTACAGGAAAAGAGTTGGTTAGAAAAGTCAGTTTCACATTAAAATGGCAATGTAGCAAACGTACATGCATCTGGTTAAGATTTATTAAGAATAAAATATCTAACATAAGAGGAAGTTTCCACCACTGCTATTAACTATGCATATTTGATTTCATCTTCAATGCCATGACTGTCACACTGCATTTATTACTTAGAGGATCTCATTACTTTTTCTACACTTCCTTCCTTTAATTGAATTTTGTGATCTTATAACCCATGACATGTAGCACTCACACCATACTACAGTGATATGTGCTAGACATATATGTATGACAAAGCTCTGTGATCAAAGAATAACAAGATCTGTCATCCTCTAGATACTGCAGTCAGGGTCAGTTCTCAACTGTTTCTCCTTGGGAACAGGGGTATGTTTACTGTTGCTATTACTAAGTGTTTATGTGACAAATGAGATGCTCAAAAGTCTCCAAATTTTTTGTGTCATCTTCTCAAAGGTTTGCCTTGATGGAATGCATTCCTATGCACATTTTGCAAAAGGACGGCTAAGTCAACATCAATGGGCACATCAAAACCAGGAGGCAGCCATGACTTCAGGAGAAGGATCATGATTCCTTCCAAGAAATAGAAAACCATTGTGGACTTTGAGCAGGAGAGGGAGCTCTTAGCAGAAAACATGTTTGTTTTTGTTTCTGTTTTCTTTTAGAGAGATAACTTTGACAAAGTATCAGGGTGAATAGGTGTGTGAAGAGAGTAGATATAAACAAAGCAGACAAAACAGTTGGCGTGAACTACAATAGGTCAGGCTTGAGGGCACAAGGGCCAGATAATGGATTTAGCATTTGCAAGTACAGATGTAAAGCAAAATGGTGAAGAGAAACATGGTCTGGAAGCACCAATGTACACAAAGGTTTGAGCCTCTTCTTCCTGCCCAGTGAATCAGGGCAAGAGTCGCAACTGAGTGGGACAAAGCAATGGCATCACCATGGGGAAGCCAGGATTCAGGTATGGGGATGGGGAATGAGGTCGAGAGCTTGAACATCTTATTTCAATAGATTGGACAGAACAGAAAAGTCAAGGTCTGGAGCTAGAAATACCTACTTGGTGGCCAGACCGACTTTCCAAAATGGTAGTAAGTTTATTTAGGTAGATGGATTCCAGACAAGGTAATGACAATCAACAGATGGAAAGCTAGGCCAGGAGCTGACATCAGGCTGGCCTAAGGAAGTAAAAGAATATTATCAAAATTGGATGACCCAAAGGGTGAATGTGAGCCAGCAATCTGTAGAGATCCAGGCAACAGACAGCATTATGCGCATCTGATGTTGCCCCTTCCAAGGAGTGAGAATTGACAGGGATGAGGCATAACCTGTTCCAGGTGACCAGCACATTAGACAGGTATTTGATACAGGGGCTCCAGCAAGAGGAAGGGGTCATGAGGCTGCTGGAATGAGAGGGCAAACAGAGAGCTGGGTGTTATCGCCCAACTATGAAAATTTAGACACAAAGTCAGAGTGAGGTTGATGTAGAGCAGAAGCACTTGAATATTGAAGACTAAGGACAAAAACTGGCCACAGTCTCCAGGGCCAGTGGCCTCTTCCATGGAGTGAGAAAGGAGTAGAAAGCTAAAGAGACACTAGGGTGTTTTGTGAAGTATTTGAAAGAGTAGTTAAGATAAAGGCTAGTTTGCTCAAGACAGATTGGGGCTCCTAGGCACACTGAAAAGAATCAGATGTGACAAATGTCTAGAGAGTAATTTGTGAAGAAAATATCATTTTCCCAATAGACACCTAAAAAGAAACTTCTCTTTTTCCCTTGGTCCATAACATAGCAAGCAAAAATAAGAAAGGAAGGAAGGAAGGGAGGGAGGAAGGAAGGCAAAAGGGGAGGAAGGGAGGAGAGGAGGAAGGGAGGAAGGAAGAAATGGAGGTAGGGAGGAAAGAAGGGAGAGAAAGAAAAGAAGAGAAGAGAGGGGAGGAGAGGGAAGGAGGGGAGAAGAGAGATAAAAAGGAGGGGAGGGGAGGGGAGGAAAGGGATTCTCCAAGTAAGAGGCTCAAGGAACTTCATCCTTGACGTTATTATGTTATTACAGTAATTAGTAGTAGTATATGGTGTCATTGGTATCATATTATTTTTCCTTATCACCAGGATTGCCCAGTTTTTTAATTGTACAATTGTTGTCATGTATAATCTTCTTGAAGACACTCATTAAAAGTTTCCATTTTAATTTGGACCAGTGATTTCCAGGCTTGCTTCACGGTAGCTGTCATCCTAGCTTTCTTTTTGTTGTACTTCTGGGTTACACCCAGTAACTCGGATCCCTTGTCTTTTTTTTTTTTTTTTTTGCATACATTTTTCATTTTTCTGGTAAATATCTTCTGGCACTCTTCTAAGAGTAGGTGTATCAGTACTAAATTCTGAATTATTACAAATACAAAACTGTCTCATTTTGGCCTCACCTTTGATTGGTGATTTGGTTAGAAACAAAAGATGGTATTAAAATAATTTCCCGGCCGGACGCGGTGGCTCAAGCCTGTAATCCCAGCACTTTGGGAGGCCGAGACGGGCGGATCACGAGGTCAGGAGATCGAGACCATCCTGGCTAACACGGTGAAACCCCGTCTCTACTCTAAAAAATACAAAAAAACTAGCCGGGCGAGGTGGCGGGCGCCTGTAGTCCCAGCTACTCGGGAGGCTGAGGCAGGAGAATGGCGTAAACCCAGGAGGCGGAGCTTGTAGTGAGCTGAGATCTGGCCACTGCACTCCAGTCCGGGCGACAGAGCGAGACTCCGCCTCAAAAAAATAAAATAAAATAAAATAATTTCCCCTTGGCATTTGCATGGCATTACTACATGTTTTTAGTGTCACTAGTTCTTTCCAGCAGGTCTCACTTTGAAGATATCACTCCATTTTCTATAGAATCTAGTGGTAATGATGACAAGTTTGATGCTGATATGATTCTTGTTCCTTTATAAATCACGTGTGTTTTGCTCCAAAACCTTTCATATGTTCATTTTACATTTCATGTGCTGGAATTTCACAAGGGTGGAGTTGAATGTGGCTCCTTCAAAATAATTATTATTATTTGTATTATTCATTCTTCCTGATGTTCAGGGGGTCCTTTCCACCTGCATGTGGGTCTTCATCTCTGGGAACGCATGCTTCTATAATTTCTTTGAATTTTCTCTCCTTTTTCTGGAACTAATTAAATGGATTATTTAGACTCAACCACTTTCTCATCTTTTCTCTCTCATTTTCTATCACTTGGTCATTTTGCTCTAAAATCTGAGATTTTCTAGACTTTTTCTGATGGTTCTTTGTGGTAATTTGTGTCTTTCTTATCTTTCTTTTAAGAAATAATTTCAAACTTAACAGAAAAGTTTGCGAGAACAGTATAAAAAACACCTGCCTATCCTTTACCCAGCTTCACCAATTGTTAACATTTTGTCCCATTTGCTTTATCATTTGCATGTATGGACACGTGGTCTCTGTGTGCATGTATACATGTATGTATAAGTCAAGGAGAAAAGCCTGGGATACAGATCTTTCCCTGACAGCCCTCCAAAGGAACCAAGCTTACCCACACTTTGATCTTGGACTTCCTGCCTCCAGAACTGTGAGACAGTACATTTCTGTTGTTTACATCACCCAGTTTGTGGTACTTTGTTACAGCAGCCCCCACAAACTGACAAAGCACTCATTGCTCATTTGCCCTTCGATGGTAGTCACTTTTGATCAAAAGTAATCAAAAGTGGAGACATATGGCTTCTTCACTGTATAATCACTGTTTCTCTCTGGCAACTAATAAGCCACATGTGGGGAGATAAATTTAACATCACATAAGCATCCTGTTCTTTGTTACAGCTGCATAGTACTCCATTGTGTTTATTCAAACAATCTTCTATGTTTAGAACGCAAAGAATTCTCAATATTTACTGGAAGTTTTTTGGTTATCCACTCACATGCAATTTGGCAACCATAATATTCTCTGTTACCTTGAAATGCTGAAATTATGAGTCTGTGTGATTTTATTTACTTTCATTGTTGATTTTATGTCATCTAGGGAAGGTATGGGAAAATTCAAAATTGGGTGACCACACTTTAAAAACACACTAGTTGTGTTTTTAAATTTCAAAATTTATTTTTTAATTCTTTTTTATAAAACCTATTCCTATTTTAAGGATCAATATCTCTCCAAGTCTCTCAGAAGATATTACTAGCATATATGTTTTAATTTCCCTTCTGATTCTTTAATCCCATTTTCTCCAGGGTCAATTATCTTTTCCTTTTGTACCTTTTTTTGCCCTTGAAAAAGGATGGTTGTTGATTGTCCATTCCCATTCGTGGATAAAGAACTGAGTTGCTTAATGGGTATATGGCCTGGATGTCCTATGAATACATAAAGTCTCATTTCCCTACTAAGTCCCTCATCTGAATGGGAAGGTTGGCTGTAGTTTCTGTGTACATGGTGCACCCCTCAACTGGCAAGGCCTGCTTTAGGGTACACAGTGGGCACCCCAACTCCTATCCCTACCAACTCTAACAAAGAGGGTTTTCTTTAGGGGGGTGCCATACCCACACTCTGAACCCTAGGATTCCTCACTTATATTAGCTGACCTATTTTAGAGGCCATTGCTCCAGTTTTATCCTAGAAATAAACATCATAATTCATTGAGGAGATGATGGTGAGGGGTGGGAGTGAGAGCCCAAGCTCAAAACCAGTCTAGAAACACTGTCTAGATAACTCCTGAGTTAATCGCCTACCAATTCTTATTCTCTATTCTCATCACTCTTAGTCTGTAGTCTTCCTATGATCATGTCACCAGCTTCTGTTTCCACTGTAGACACTTTGATGATGATTGTTTTGGAATTTGGCTCCTGCTTTAGTTTATCTTTCAGTATTGTCCATTTGGTTTTCCATCTTCAGGAAACTGGTTGCAATCTCTGATCTCCACTATTCTCACATCTCAGGGCTATCATGATTAATTCTGCTTTAAATTTCCTTTTAATCATTTCAGTGGAACATGTGAAGGGAGGAGAAGTCAATGGGGATATTCAGTTAGACAAGCTTGGCTAATGCTCTTTGTTAGAGCATGGATAGCACCATGAACTCCACATAGATTGTATAGGGTGAGACTGAACTGCATATGGCAAGGGTTAAAAAGTACGAAGGTTTGCACCCTGGGTAGAACTGTGGTCAGTTGCCCTGGTCAGTCCAGAGGATCCCAGTGAAATGTTTTACATTCCAGCAAATTTACCCTGTGCATATTACAACGATTAAAAACCACCATCCGGCCGGGCGCGGTGGCTCAAGCCTGTAATCCCAGCACTTTGGGAGGCCGAGACGGGCGGATCACGAGGTCGGGAGATCGAGACCATCCTGGCTAACACGATGAAACCCCGTCTCTACTAAAAAATACAAAAAATTAGCCGGGCGAGGTGGCGGGCGCCTGTAGTCCCAGCTACTCCGGAGGCTGAGGCAGGAGAATGGCGGGAACCCGGGAGGCGGAGCTTGCAGTGAGCTGAGATCCGGCCACTGCACTCCAGCCTGGGGGACAGAGCGAGACTCCGTCTCAAAAAAAAAAAAAAAAAAAAACCACCATCCTAGAACAATAAAGGCTTAATATAATGATAGATCCGTAACTAGATAAAAGGAAATCAGTCTGCTAATCTTCTCATTTTTCTCATTTTCTGATGCTTCAGTACACAGAGAACATCTGAAAATCTGCTTATCTCACTACACTAATAATATCCATCCTCCATCCTTGACCATTTCAGACACAGAGTCACCTGGACTGAATCAGCCTCAGGATTTATATACCAGGAAACACTAGGCTGCCTCTCCTATTTCTATACTACTTCTGCACATTTATTTTATAACAGTAGCAATACTAGTCCACTTTTAACATCTTTATTAGGTTAAAGAGAAGGCTATTTCTCAAAGAGCATTCATGGTAATGGCATTCTACTTTTTGAAGTAAACTTTAAGGATTTCACCTGAAATCACTTCCACTTTTCAGCATTAGCTGTGAAAACAGAAAGATCGTAGAAGATGAATGCTGTTTTTCTTAACACACCCAGAAAGGGAAGGAATTTTAACATTTGATAATGACCAACATTCATTTCATTACTGAACTTTCTTGCATTCATTCTACAAAAAGAACTGGAGAGACTGATCCCTCCTCTTCAGGTTCTCCAGCAGGATTTTTGACTCTCCCTGTTGCATTGTGCCTATTATAGTGATTGATCACCAATATTTTTCATTCTCTAGTTCACATTTTCATTTTCATATCCCTAAATGAAGTTTCTAACTATTCAGTTCATTTTCTTCTTTCTTCCTGAAGCTGGCCTTCTCTTGCTTTATAGATTTCTCATTAATGATCACATGTAAAAAGTTTGCTGCAGGGAATCTGAGCTCAGATTAAGGATAATTTTCTTTCTCACGAATCTGGTTCACATTCTCCTTAGTTGATGTCTTCTTTTTGATCTGTGATGTGTCATGTATTAACTTGGATTCACATTCATAGAGAAAAGACTTGTCACTGTCATCATCATGCTTTCAAAAATATGCAAAGGGAAGGAAATCAAGCATGGGTTTCTAATGCCATCTAAAATTCTGTCTGATTTCTCAGCTCTCTTGTCTTGCATACCTGTTCATCTGTCAGAGAGCATACTTTAAAGGTAAGTTTTCAAAAAGGCTTAAAGAACAGATTTAGAGATAAAGTTGATGGGAGCTTGCCAAACTCCAGCAAAGACTTTGATATAAATAGAGTTTTCAAAATAATAATAATAAAGGGTATTTAGAATTTCAACAGCAAAGTCTTATCACCATATCCCTAGAAGTAAAATCAAAGATTAAAAAAGTACTAGCTCATGACGATGAAGACTTTTAAGAAGATTACTTTATTGAGTCTAGAGCCACCCACTCATTCTATTTGCACTCAATTTTATACTAGAGTGGTTAAGAATGTGGGTTTTATATTCAGAGAAACTTGATTTCAAATACACCTCTAACACACTAATTATATGATTTGTAGCATGTTAACATTTCTGAGCTTCATTTTTCTAAGGTATAAAAGGGGGATGATAATATCTACTTCATGGAGTGGATACAGTGATTGAATTAGATAACTATGCAATGTGCTTAGCAGAGAGTCTGACCTATAGGAAATAGAGAAAAATATTAGAAGGTGCAAAGAAATACTGTTTGAATAGTATTTCTATCATATTACAAAATATAACTTGGAAATTGCTACCCTTATTTATTTGCCATTGCAACATCTTTATTTTATGGATGGAATGTATACCCTCCCCTAATGTAACTTCTAAAAATTATATCTATATGCCCTTTTGAAAGATTGACTATGCCTGTGAGAAAGTGGGGGGGTGGGAATCTCAGAGAAGAGGAGCAAAGCGGAAGCATGTGAGGAGAGGAGTGAGTGAGCCCAAAATCTGCAGAATGCTCTGGCATTGCCCCCACCCTTCTGAAGCCTGGAGTGTCAGTACACAGGGAGTCCAGAGACAAAGCCTTGGGCCTTTGTAGAGAAGGGAGCTGGATCAAAGTTCATCTCACTTAATGTCAGGATCTTGGAGAAACATTCTCTCAGAAACAGGGCAAACTAGGAAAAGAATATCCTTTCCACAAAAGCAGTTGGCAAGAAAGTTTTCTGTGTTGGCCTTGCTTCGAGGTAGAGGTTAAAAGACAAATCTTTCCTGAATGTTCTTGATTACCAGCCAGATCTCCTGTGGGTGTAGAACCTGATTTACAGTATTTTCATGGCCCTAAAAACTACAAGCCAAAAATTATAAAGTTTATAATGTTTGCAAGTTTATAATGCCCCCAGGTACTGGTAGGAGTAAAAATAAATACTCCCTGACCTTTCCCACATGTTCGTGCCCAGATTTAAAGACTTTTCAGAAACATTTCCAACAAATATAAGTTCACAATAAAAATAATAATAAAATACACAAGAAAATATATCACTACAAGTGAGGGATAGAAAAAACAACCAGCAACAGAATCGGACACCCAGAAACCCAAGACACTATAATTTTCAGGTGCAGAATATAAAATACAAAATAATTATGATATATATATATCATATATATCTATAAAACAGGAGCAAGAGATTATAAAAAATGAACTGGCAAATTTTTTTAAAGAGCCAAAGAGATGTTTTAGAAATAAATAACATAATAATTTAAATTTTAGAACTATTTGGAATGGTTAAACAGCATACATAAGAATGAGTACATTTCAAGGTGTTGGACAAAACTACACAGCATGTAGAAAACACAGAAAGTAAATAAATGGAAAATACTAAAGGTATTAGGTTGGTGCAGAAGTAATTGCGGTTTTGGCTATTACTTTTAATGGCCAAAATCGCAATTACTTTTTTGTTGTTGTTTTTTGTTTTTTGAGATGGAGTCTCGCTGTTACCGAGGCTGGAGTGCAGTGGGATGATCTCGGCTCACTGCAAGCTCCACCTCCCGGGTTCATGCCCTTCTCCTGCCTCAGCCTCCCAAGTAGCTGGGACTGCAGGTGCCCACCAACATGCTCAGCTAATTTTTTTGTATTTTTAGTAGAGACGCGGTTTCACCATGTTAGCCAGGATGGTCTTGATCTCCTTACCTCAAAACTGCAATTACTTTTGCACCAACCTGATAGGTACCTAGGAATTGGAAACCTAGCAAGCAGATATAATATTTACATCATTTGCACTACTCTTCCCATTGCGTTCCAACCCTGATACAGAAGCAACTTCTTGCTGGTGCTCGGTGCTATGTTGCCATCCTCCCTACAGCTTAGCATTCCATCACTTCTGTAACCAATTCCCTATATTAAATTCTTTGTAGTAAAAGATTAAAGGTGATTTCTTTTTTCCTTGTTGGACCCAGAATGATTAAAATGGCATTGTTATTTTAATTTTCAAATTTTAACTTTCTATATTAAGTATGTCTATTATAGAAGTTTAAGAGCAAGTGGAAGGAAGGAAATAAATAGCTCCCAATCAATTGAAAACTGGGCAGGCAATGTAGAGAAAAAAGAAACAGAAATACCAAAATAAAATAAAAATCACAAAATAAAATGGTAGGGATAAATACGTATATATTAAGTATTTTCAATAAATTGAAGTAGATTAATGGAAATAGTTGAAATCTTCAGTTAAATGGGACAAATGTTCATAAGGGTGTCAGAATTCAGCTACATGCAAAGAGGAAGAGATACATAAGGTACCCCAAAAAGGGTTTAAAAATAAAAAGATGGAAGTAGCTATAAAAGTCAAATCAGCCAAAAGAAAATTTGGGTATACCAAACTAACATCATACAAAACAGAAATTAAGGCAAAAATACTTTTACTCTTTATGATAAAAGTCTCAGCTCACTGGAAAGAAGAAACAATTCTAAATTTACGTATTTGTGCTTAGTAGCACAACTTGAAAAATATAGGCAGAAAATGACAGGAGAAACAGGCAAATTCACCATCACAGAAGGAAATGTATTGACAAATCTTTCCTAATGGATAGAACCAGAAGATTTTTCAAAAGGTAAAAATCACCATTGACCATCATGATTAGCAAGCATAACCTCATAGATGTACACAGAACCTTAAACCAATAAGTGTAGAATATTCTTTTCTTTCAAATATACATCGAACATTCCCAAAACCCCTACTAATAGAGAACTCCTCCTTGAGTTGTTATGTTGCAACAGAAACACAGCTCTGGCCAGGATTCTATGGTTTCTACCAGCTTGCCTAGCTACTCTTGTACTCTGCAGACTGAAATGGCAATGTCACCCTGGAGCAGTCTAACTCGTTGAGCGTTTTTCAAAACTGTTATTCATATCTAATTTCCCTGGGTCCCTGGTGTTCTCACAGGTGCCAAACAAAGCCTGCATCTGCCCCTGCATCCTCAAAGCTCCGCTTCAGAAAAGGCTAAAATTGCCCATTGTAAGAGATACCCAGGTGTCCTGGCCAGTGATCTCTTAATCATGGCAGACATTTCTAGAATGTGTCTACTTGTCCTTAAAATCATTTAAATTCCCTACCTTAAAAGTTCAGTGGGAAAATAAGTTAAAGTCTGGTTTTCTGGTTAGTAATTTACTTTTCATACTGTCTCTAAAAATGTTTGCAAGCAGCAAATGAGGTTTTCTTTTTAAAAATTTAAATACATAAAGGCATGCAGTGCATTTTAAATTGTTTTAAAGACTACAAAAATGTCCTTATACTACCTGATGTTACAAGACATAAAAAGCCCTCCCAAGGATACTATGATCTGCTTGTGTGAATCAGGTTTTCATGGTCAAGGAAGTGATAAAGCCAAGAGCTTATTATAAAATGACAGACAATGTTGAACTTCACCTGATCCCTCACCTTATGAAAAATAATTGAGACAGTTGAGAAACCCTCCACCCTTTGTGATCCTTTTATGTTGTTAGAAACAGCAAAATGACTAAGCAGCTAACCAGCCAACTCCAAAGAGCCACCATGTCCTCATATATTTCTGGATTAGACTTAACCTCCACTCCACTCTTCCTCAATGACTCCATTTCATAAAACCCCAAGTTTTCTTTCTCTTCTTTGAGACAGTCATCGTTAATCAATGTTTTCCCTGTTGCAATAGCCTGAGTGAAATCATTCTTTAAATTGTCTAGTGCATTTTGTCTTTCACAGTTTGGTGCCATGACTCAGATAGGATTGGTCCTCACCTTCAGATCTCTGTCTGCTCTCACCAGGAAATAAGGTTTTTCAGAGCCCTGTGTGCTCTGTTCCTGAGTGGTGATCCAGGGACCCAATGTGAGTGAAGCTCTTGGTCCTGTCTTCTGAACTCTTGTCCATCTGTAGCATTACAAGAATTCAATTTAACTCCTCTTGAGTATTCATTTTAAATCTGGTGCCAGCTTCTTTAGCATTGTGATCACTTGGTGATTTCTATAAATGTATTAATCATTTATAAGGATCCTGTTTCTCTTGGTTGAAAGGCAACAGAGAATCTCGTATGTTAACTTTTTCTGTTTATCTTTTTGTCTGTTAGAGCTCAAATTAAGAATGTGTACCCAGTGGGAAAAAACAGCTCAACAGATATGGACAAGTAAGATGTGTACTTTTGTGTTTATACTTGACAGATGGCTAAATTTTAAAAAATAAAGCTATAAACTTTCTATTTGTGTCTGTCTGCATGTTTATGTCTGTCATTCAGTAAGGCTGTTGTGTCTCGTTGCACAAGTATGTAATATTTTATTCGTCTGATGGTAATAAATTAGACTATAAACTCTCTTGAAAGAGCCCTATTCTAATTAACTTAAAGATTTAAAAAACACTTATTAATGGGACAGTCCTAAAATTACCATAAATTAAGAAAATTCACCCTCAAATATTTTCAATGTAAATAAAAAAGAACTGAAATTCCAGCTACTCGGGAGGCTGAGATGGGGGATTGCTTGAGTCCAGGAGTTCAAGACCAGTCTGGGCAACAGAGTGAGACCCCATCTCTCTATAAAAAAAGAAAAGAAATGAAGTATCCTTATAAAAATGAACTCAGAAATTTTTTAAGAATTCAAGTTCATATAATTTACATAAATATTTGGCAAATAAGACTGCTTTAATTGTTTTGAGTTAATTAAAAACAGCTGTATATTATCCAATAGACCAGGTCGAAGGATAATATACATGCAGACCTTTGTCTACTTAGGTATGTTTTTCCGAAACATGTAGTTTACTGACTGAATAATGTAGCATTACTTCTACTGAATGTTTAGGATTAAAAAATGTAAACTGAATCACTATTTTGACAGATTGTATTTCAACAGTGTTGTGGACACACTGCAGGACACCCACCCAAAATGTGGTTCAGATCGCAGACTGATGATGTCACACAAACACCAAGAAGGTATCAGAAGGTTTATTACTCATATAAAGAGGCTTTCTGGAGACAACAAGGAGGGAAGCCCTTCCAAATAGGCCTAAACTGACTTGGCAGAGGGCAAGGAAAGGAGACCAGTTTGAGGTTTTGATGGTGGTTAGGGGGTGGGCATGGAGCGATGTTTCCCACTTGCAAGCAGGGGCTTCCTGGGCTTGAACTTCCCATCAGCACCAAGGAAGGAAGAACACAAGTTTTCTCTTCAGTTTGCTCACCATGTGGGACAGAAGAAGAGGGAAAGGTGAGGCTTAAAAGCTGTCAGTTGGCCAGGTGCAGTGGCTCATCCCTGTAATCCCAGCAGCATTCTGGGTGGCCAAGGTGGGTGGATCACTTGAGGTCAGGAGTTCAAGACCAGCCCGGCCAACATGGTGAAACACCATCTCTGCTACAAATACAAAAATTAGCCGGGTGTGGTGGCGGGTGCCTGTAATCCCAGCTACTCAGGAGGCTGAGGCAGGAGAATTGCTTGAACCCAGGAGGCAGAGGTTGTAATGAGCCAAGGCCATGCCACTGCACTCCAGCCTGGGGGCAGAAAAAAAAAAGAAAAGAAAAGCTGTCAGCAGTCAAATATTAATGTAGGCAGTCTCTTTATTACAAATAGCACTATGTTTTGTAGTGTGTCAACTTGAAGATGGTTTCCAAGATGTTTAGGTAACAAAATTTTGCATTGATACTACATTGAGTTAATCAATATTCAGTAGAAGCCTAGGTCATTTTTAAGTAAGATAAAATGCTGAAATGTTAGTTACTAAGCACAATTTAAATTTATGTATTTTTGTCTCTTATTTTTGTGATACATAAAGGGTATGTATTTGGATCTATTAAAGAGAAGGTTCATTTTTGCTACTTTGAGAAGTTGTAGTGTAAGAGATATATCTGTGTTAAGGAAATGAGCATAGTTCTGTCCTAAGTTCTGTTCAAGAAATGACTGGCTAATAGCAGAGGACCACCCTGTGCTTGCAGGGTTAGAGATAGGACCTGCTTCCTCCTTTCCTCAATGACTCCCTTGTTTTATAAAATTCAAAGTTCTTTCTCTCTTCTGTGAGGTGTTCATTACTGAACATTCTCCCTGGTGCAATAGCCTGAGTGAAGCATTTCCTTAACGTCTAGTACATTTTATCCTTCAGAAAAACAAAGTCATCCTGTAATTACTTGTTTTCTCAACTAACATTTGCTTCACTTGAAACCACTGCTCCTCAAGAGCTTTGTTAGTATTCTGGAGCATGAGGTCTGGTGTGAGTCTCAAACTCTGGCTCTACAGTTCATGCTGTGTAACCATGGGCAAGGGGTATGACCTCTTTGTCTTAACCCACTCACCTATAAATGGGAATGATGGTGGTGGTGGTGGTGGTGGTGGAGACTACATCAGAGGGTTGTTATGTAAAGTTCATAACAAGTGCCCCGTTGTTATTATTTGAAAAACACCTTAGGCTCATCAAGTCCTGATATTCTGAAGAGAGTTTATTTCTTATTCCATATCTCTAAACTGAAATTTCACATTCATTTTTTTAACCCCAAGCTTGCACAATGGCATACATCCTTGACCAATAATAAATGTTGAACAAATCAATGGATAGATGCATGAATAGATGGATGGATGGATAGATGGATGGATGAATGGATGGATGGATGGATGAATAGATGGATGAAGGAAGAAACTTTGGGAGAGGAGGCAACCATTATTATAAGCAAAAAAAAAAAAAAAAAGATTGTTTTTAATCAAAGGTAGAATTTCTTTCCACAGTTAAATGAACAAGTTGAATTCCAAGATGTATCTCACAGATGTTCATTAATAGTCAGACATCAAATCAAATACATTTTATTAGGTATGCGTGATAGGGCTACACTGGCAGCTCATGTGATCCAGAACATTGCATCCAGTGTTCTGTGGTTAAGGAATGTGAGGCAGTGTGATCTAACTTCAATCAATGACAGAATGACAGCTATCTCTGGAAACTTGGTTTCTTTCCTTGGGGAAATAGAGTACAAATTAAAGTCTAGCCAGATTGAAATGCATCACTGTTCAACCAAGTGCAGAAACTTGAATTCACACTTTTTGATTTGTCAGTAAGACAGAAACACTTTCAACATACAATCAGCTCCACCATGCCTCACAGCAAATGGAAACACATAGACTTATCCAGACACTAAATGTGAGAAATCTTTTTAAACTTTAAAACAGACAGTAGAACTGTATGTCACTTTTAAAAATTAAGCTGTAATGTGATATTGGCCTTATGTTCTGAAACAGATCAGTATTTCAGGCAACCAGCCATAATTCTTACGATATACTGCCCTCCAGTGGACTCCTGTCAGACATAACCTCTGAAAATTATTTTAAATAACCTTTACCTAAGCTTTCTTTTAGCTGTGATATTTAATCTTTGACATAAACTTAAAAAATCCGCTTGCAAATACTAAGCAATAATCTTCAAATCTTTTTTTCAAGAATAGTTTTGCATTTAAATTACCAGATGTCAAGTGGAATAATAGACATTGGAGACTCGAAAAGTGGAAGGGAGGTGAGAGATGAAAAATTGCCTACTGGGTGCAATGTTCACTATTCAGGTGATGTGGGTGCACTAAAAGCCCAGACTTCACCACGATGCAATATATGCATGTAAGAAATCGGCACTTCTACCCTCTAAATCTATCAAAATAAAAAATAAAATAAAATAAATTCCCTCATGTCAAGGTAAAATACCTCGTTAATTTCCCCCAGAGCTTGACTCCCTCACTAACTTGCCATAGTGCGTTTTTGTTTGTTTGCTTGCTTGTTTGCTTATTTTTGCACCCCTCTCATTAGTGGATTCAGAGCCTACGACTACTTTTTCTTCTTCTTCTTTTTTTTTGACATGGTCTCACTTTATCATCCAGGCTGTAGTGCATTGGCAGTCTTGGCTCACTGCAACCTCTGCCTCCCAGGCTCAGGTGATCCCACCTCAGCCCCCCAAGTAGCTGAGATTACAGGTGCATGGCACCACACCTGGCTAATTTTTGTTTGCTTGTTTGTTTGGTTTGGTTTGGTTTTTTGTTTTTGAGACGGAGTCTTGCTCCATCCCTCAGGGTGGAATACAGTGAGGAGATCTTGGCTCACTGCAACCTCCACCTCCTGGGTTTAAGGGATTCTACTGCCTCAGCCTCCCCAGTAGCTGGGATTACAGGCAGCGTGCCATCATGCCTGGCTAATTTTTGTATTTTTGTAGAGATGGGGTCTCACCATGTTGCCCAGGCTGGTCTCAAACTTCTGACCTCAAGTGATCTTCCTGCCTTGGCTGCCCAAAGTGCTGGGATTACAGGCCTGAGCCACCATGCCCTGCCTGGAGCCTACTGCTACTTCTAACTAAATTCACTGTGTATGAGAGAAATAATTTTGTGCCTCTACTGCCTTTCTTATTAAAAAAACTCAAATAGCTTCTTTAAGTGCTACCTTGACACTCTTAGGTAAGCAAACAACAATTTCTTCTCATTTGATAAATGACAGCCACACATCAATGGTAAAGTTTAGAGCAAAACTTACATGTTCCTATTTCTGGTAAGCCCCAGATGTGTAAGTTTCTGTGAACAGCAAGATGATTTCTGGCACACCATGATTCTGACCTGTGCTACTCAGAATTTGGTTTGGTGAATTTGTTCCTGTCTTTTGTTGTCTACTTGGTTTCTTAACATCTCCATTTTAGTATTTGAACACCACAACATTTTCTGTTGTTTTAAAGTAATATGTCTTGGCTGAACATGGTGGCTCACCCCTGTAATCCCAGCACTTGGGGAGGCTGACATGAAAGGATCACTTGACCCCAGGAGTTCTAGACAATCCTGGGCAATATGGCAAAATTCCATCTCTACAAAAAATACAAAAATTAGCCGGGCATAGTGGCACATGCCTGTAGTTTCAGCTACTTGGGAGGCTGAGGTGGTAGGACCTCCTGAACCCAGGAGATGAGGCTGTGGTGAGCTGTGATCATGCCATTGCACTCCAGCCTGGGTGACAGAGTAAGACCCAGTCTCAATAAAATAAAATATAATCAAATAAAATATAAAATAAAATAGTACCTCAGTCTAGGGCTGTTCCTCCTCAGATAATTATCTTTTCCATTGTTCTCTGATGGACATTGTATGACAAACATTCCATAAGGAATTGGAAATTTAGTGCATGTGATTTTTTTTCAGGGCAAGTATTTATAATAAATACTAACCAAACAACAGAACTCCTCTAGGTAACTAATTAGATAAAAAAGAAAATGACCAGAAAGACATTTCCGGAAGAAAGTTACTGTTTTTTTCCTCTAAAATAAGCATGACTGAAGTTAAGTTCAATTTAGTCCTCTTAAATGTACATATAAAGTATTAAATCATTCAGTGGAAACTAGCCTTTTCCTAGGTAGTAGAAGACATTTTTAGAAGTGGGATTTTAAAATATTGTTCTAGCAGTAATTCACCATCAGATTATTAGAAAATGAAAATGTGCTTGCTGGCTAACAAAATTTTGAAGTCCTTCAGTACTTCAAGCCACACCGTTTATTTTGAATGCACTTCTAAAATATTCCCTCCATACTCACAAAAATCAACATGGGGAATTGTTCATATTTGTTCCTTCACACTCGTGAAAATGAACATGGGAAATTATCTGTTTAATTTATAATAAAATTATAATTATAAAATATAATTTTATTATAAAATATATAATGTTTATATTATATAAATAATTATAATTATATATGGATAACATAATAATTATGGATAATATAAATACATGTAATATTATATATTATGCATAATATATAATAATATATAAAATA
Source organism: Colobus angolensis palliatus (assembly GCF_000951035.1). Lineage (NCBI taxonomy): Eukaryota > Metazoa > Chordata > Mammalia > Primates > Cercopithecidae > Colobus > Colobus angolensis. The sequence continues at coordinate 2,389,421 of NW_012115088.1, read as the reverse complement.
CTATACAAATATATAATTTTATATAATTGAAATTATAAAATTTCAATTACATTTTAAATATGCCCCAACTGAACTTTGAGATAAATCTCCTTTACAGAATGCTTTAATGAAAAAGACTAAGTTAATCAAGAGGAGCTTTAGAAAGTGATGAATTAAATTTGACTTTAGTGTAATTTTTATGTATTCAACATGTTTTCACTTATTCATTCTCTTCCTCTAAAAAATTCCTTGAGCATACCAGAAAGTATATAATATGTGATGAATTCAAACATGAACATAATAAGGTCCTGCTAAGCGTAAGTCCCACATTTAGTGGAAAAGTCAAATGAGCAGATAGATCATTAGAGGGCAGGTAAGTGTTGCAGGAAAGGCACACAGAGGTCACTGTGAGAACGTAGAAGGAGCATGTAACTGAAAGTGGGGAAGCTTCAGAGAAGCAGCATTACTCGTGTCTTGACAGATGAATGAATAACATTCCATTGTTTATATAGTCCACATTTTCTTTATCCGTTCATCTGTTGTTGGACCCTTTTGAATGTTCTCAACACAAACAAATGATAAATGTATGAGGCGGTGGGTAAGCTAACTACCCTGAATTAATCATTATACAGCATAGATAGACTACATCGAGACATCACATTGTACCCCATAAATATATACAATTACAATGTGCCAATTATATTTTTCTTCATTTTTAAAGATGGAGAAAAAAAAAGATAAGTGAGTCTACTGAGTACACAAGCTACAATGAGGCTTTCTCGAATGCAGGTGCCACCAGGCACTAAAAAGGCTGGCTTGTGAGGAAAACTGCAAATCCTTTCATTTGGCCTGAGCCTGGGCAGCCTAGAGAAGGAGGTGGAGCTTCCAGGGTGGGCAGGGGCCAGACGTGAAGGGTCTTAGGTGTTTCCACAGCCACTTTGGAAAGTAATAGAAACAGTTGAAGAATCTTAAGCAGGATAATGGCATGGTCAGATTTAAATTTTCGAAAGCATACTCTGATAGTAATGTGGAAAAAAAAAAAAAACTGCCAGGGACATTTATTTCATTACTGGCAAGAAGCCAGTTAAGAGGCTATTGGGAGTAATCCAAGTAAAAGATGATGAGAAATGCAAGGTCAAGAAGACAATATATGCAGTGAAATGTCTTCAGATACATACATTAAATCCCTTTCCACATATATAAATTCTCTAAAGTGTTTGTATGAATCACATCAAATTGTGTTGCAGATGAAAAATTTTGCAAAAGTGAATTTCTAATCCGAAACACAACCACACATCATTAATAGAAGCAGTTGCTACTCACATTTGCTTAATTTTTCTTTCACTTTAGAGTATCATCCTGCATACCTATTTGTTTCTGCGCATGTCTCTAACTCTTCTAATCTATTATACAATCAAATCTGAATCTTGCCTTCTCAGGTATATCCCATCCCCTCCCAGGTTATTTTAGCCGCTTAAAAGCATTATTCATGGGCCAAAAGTAATCTCTACAATAAAAATTAGTGAGAGAAAGAGTTGATAGAAAAAGTGACAAGCGACAATGACAGACACTTAGGATAATATGCTGGTACTTCCACAATGACTGAAGATGTTCTAGAACACAACGCACTTGTTCTATATTAGACGGGGCTAATCAGAAAAACATTTATTAAAAACACCCCAATCTTGGGCCAAAAATAAAGTGAAAATAAGCCTAGTTTCAATGCTTAGATGAAGTTGTATTGAAAAAGAAAAGCCAAGCTCTTTCTGTTCTCCACCGTAGCTGAACTCCATTCTAGTGGACAAGAGCACTCAGTTTACAGGAAAAAAGAGGCTACGCCTGGTTGTGTTATCATGACCTAGGTGCACTGAGGGCCTGTTTTACAGACTGGATGAGGAAGGCTGTCTATCCAGACACCCCTGGATGCAGAGTGCTGCTCAGCCACTTGCTGGCTTTGGGGACTTGGACACTATGTAGCTTATCCAGGCCAAATTTCTTCCTCTGTAGCAGAGCTTCTCAACCTCGGCACTATTGACATTTTGGGCTGGATAATTCTTATCATGTGGCATAATCTGGAATATAATCCCAGGTGAAGTCTATGCAGGAGATCCTCAGCATATTTCCTCTAGCATAAGGTAAAGCTCCTGCCTGCACTCAGCCTCACCTCCATGGGTGACTGCTACGCACACAGTTCCGTGAAAACAAGCCAAATTTTGCAGGTAGGCACCCTGCATCCAGACTACATGTGTGCCATAAAGAACAATATTTCCCAAAAAAGTAAAGTCTGCAAGAATGGCACTCTGGCCAAAACAAAAGGAATTCATATTACGAAGAGAACTTCTAGGTTTTTACTCTAAAACATCTGCATTCAAGCCACTTCCTAATTTTCCCAAAGAATAGTAGAGTGGATTATTTATATTTGTGTAACCAAAGAGTCTATTTATTTTTGTCCACACAAAAAAGCACAGTCCGAATTCAAGCTTTTCTCTTTCACTAGACAAAACTGCTTGTCAGCAGGCTTGAAATCAGAGTTTGCCAGAGCTTCTAGTCATCAACTTTTCTCTGTGTTCATTTGGTTCATTGGTTGATTTTTAGGAACTGACTTTTCATCTGGGCATCTGACTACAAATGTGAATTTTATCTTTTTTGATTTATTTCTAAAGTATGTATTTATTCACTTATTTATTTTAATCAACAAAAATTACATATATTTATCATGTATAATATGTTTTAAAATACGTATACACTATGGTGAAGCCAAATCCAGCTAATTAACATACGCATTATTTCACACACTCATTTTTTGCAGCGAAAGCACAAAATCTATTCACTTAGCAATTTTCAAGAATGCAATCCGTTAACTACAGTCACCATATTGTACAATAGATCTCTGGAACTTATTCCTCTTAATTGCAATTTTGTGTTCTTTGTCCAATATCTCCCCAATCCCCACCCCACTCCCTGCACCAGCTCCTGGCAATCACCACTCTACTCTCTAATTGTGAGTTCAATATTTTTAGATTTCACATATAAGTAAAATCATGCCGTATTTGTCTTTCTGTGACTGGCTTGTTTTACTCAACATAATCCTCTATGTTCATCCATGTTATCACAAATGATAGCATTCCCTTCTTTTTTAAGGCTGAATAGTACTCCATTCTGTACACATACCACATTTTCTTTATCCATTCATTCCTTGATAGATACTTAGATTGACTTTATATCTTAACTATTGTGAATAATGCTGCAGTCAACAGGGGAATGCAGATATATCTTTGACACACTGATTTCATTTCCTTTAGATACATACCTAGTAGTAGGATTGCTGGATCACATGATAGTTCTATTTTTAATTTGCTGAGGAACCCCTCTACTCCTTTCCATAATGGCTGTACTAATTTATATTCCCACCAACAATGTGCCAGTGTTCCCTTTTCTCCACATCTTTGTCAACACTTGTTATGTTTCATCTTTTTGACAATAGCCATTCTAGCAGGTGTGAGATGATATGAGATGATAGTTTGTTTTAATTTACATTACCCTGATGATTAGTGATGTTTAGCATTATTTTTAATATACCTGTTGGCCATGTTTACTTCTGTTGAGATGTGTCTATTCAGGTCCCTTACCCATTTTTAATCAAGTTATTTGTTATCTTGCTATTTAGTTATTTGCATTCCTTATGTATTTTGGATATTAACCTCTTGCCCAACATATGGTTTGCAAATATTTTCTCCCATTCCTTATAGTTTCCTCTACTGAGCAGAGCTTTTCGTTTGATGTAATTCTATTTGCCTTTTTTTTTTTTTTGCTTTTGTTGCCTATGCTTTTGGGGTCACATACAAAAAAAATCATTGCCCAGACCAATGTAATGAATTTTTCTTTCTATGTTTTCTTCTAGTAGTTTTATAGTTTCAGCTCTTACATTAAAGTCTTTTATTCACTTCAGATTGACTTTTGTGTATCTTGAGAGATAGGGGCTCTAATTTCATTCTTCTGCATGTTGATATCCAGCTTTCCCAACACCATTTATTAAAGAGAGTGTCTTTCCCCATTATGTGTTCTTGGCACTTCTGTTAAAAATCAATTGATCATAAGTTTGTGAATTTATGTTAGGGTTCTCTATTCTATTCTATTGGTCTTTGTGCCTGTTTTTATGCCAGTGCCATGTTATTTTGATTACATGATTTTGTAGTCTACTGTGAAGTCAGATAATATGATGCCTCCAGTTTAGTTCTTTTTCACAAGATTGTTTTGGCTATTTGGGGTCTTTTGTGATTCCATGTAAGTTTTTAGGGTAGTTTTTTTCTATTTCTATGAAAAATGTCATTGGAATTTTGATAGAGATTGAATCTGTAGGTCACTTAGGGTAGCGTGGACATTTTAATAATATTACTTCTTCCAATCCATAATTATGGGATTTCTTACCGTTTATTTGTGTTCTTCAGTTTCTTTCACCTATGTTTTATAATTTTCAGTGTACAGGTCTTTCACCTCCTGAGGGACTTATTCCTAAGTATCTTATTTTTTTGTAGTTATTGTAAATGGGATTGTTTTCTTGATTTCCTTCTTGGATAGAAGCACTATGGGGTTTTCTATGTTTATTTTTTAAATAACAAAATGTCTGGTTGTTTAATAAAATGTTTTTAGAAACTTACAATATAATTTTCAAAACCAAAGAATAAAAATATTAAATATATCACTTCATGGCACAGGACAACATAAATTTATTTCTGCAACACAGCAGGCAAACTTTTGTGCTAGAAACAGAGTGGAGAAAAATCTAAATTAAAGCAAAAAATCAGGAAATGGGTGTTTATAAATTTCTGGTTAACTCAGGCTCACTGTTTATTGTAAGAAACAGGGGGCTTTGAACGTCAGATTTTGTTTGTAAAAATAAAAACTTCCTCAAATATCAGATATTTTCATGTCAGCAAATATTTTTTCCTTTGATAATTTATAATCCTGCTGTTCATTTTTCACATTTATGAATATCTGGTATGTTTATTTTATATCCTGCAAATTTACTAAATTTGTTTATTAGTTTTAACATTTTTTTAGTGGACATTTTAGGGGTTTCTCTATATAAGATTATGTTACCCGCAAATAAAGACAATTTAACTTCTTTCTTTTCAATTTGGATGCTTTTTATCTCTTCCTCTTGCCTAATTGCTCTCAATGTGACTTCCAATACTATGTTGAATTAATGTGGCAAGTGCGGGCATCCTTGTTTGTTCATTTTTAAATGTGAACTACTAATTTTAGCTTCTTTTTCAGTGTCGCAAGGTACAAAGCCAAATTTGATGGCCAATTGAATGTAAGAAAGCTTCAAGCTCCACTGTTAGGTGATTTGTCCCTTACAGTCACATTTATCCTACTTTTGCACAATTTGAAAACATCTTGAGCTTTTCTTTTCTTTCTTTCTTTTTTTTTTTTTTTTTTCCAAGATGGGTTCTCACTAGGCTGGAGTGCAGTGGTGCAAGCACAGCTCACTGCAGCCTTGATATCTCAATCTCAAGCAATCCTCCCACTTCAGCCTCCCAAGCAGCTGGGACTATAGGCATGTGTCACCACACCCAGCGAATTTTTTGTGTTGTTTGTAGAGAAGAGTTTCACCATATTGCCTAGGCTGGTCTTGAATTCCTAGAGTCAAGTAATCCACCCACCTTGGCCTCTCAAAGTGTTAGTATTACAGACATGAGCCACGGTGCCTGGCTGAGCTTTTCTTTTATTAACACATCTTCTCTATCACTACCTTCCCTGGGAGAAAAGTAGAACTACTGGAGCTACAAGATAACAAGACATATCTCTATATAATTTTTTTATCAAGAAAATATTTTATGATTTTTAATACTTAGCAACACTTTCAATTTCCAGTGTAAATTAGTTCAAAAATTGTGAAAGACAGTGTGGTGATTCCTCAAAGACCTAAAGACAGAAATACTATTCAAATCAGCAATCTCATTAGCTGGTGACTACCCAAAGGAATAACTCTTTCTGTCATAAAGATATATGCATGCCTATGTTCATTGCAGCACTATTCACAATAGCAAAGACATGGAATCAACCTAAATGCCCATCAATTGTAGACTGGATACAGAAAATGTGGCACATATATACCATGGAATACTATGCAGCCACAAAATAGAATGAATCATGTCCTTTGCAGGAACATGGATGAAGCTGAAGGCCGTTTTCCTTAGCAAACTTAGCAAATGCAGGAACAGAAAACCAAATACCACATGTTCTCACTTACAAGTGGAAGCTAAATGATGAGAACACATAGAGACACACAGGGGAATAACACACATGGGGGCCTATCAGATGGTGAAGAGTGGGAAGAGTGAGAGGATCAGGAAAATAATGGCTACTAGGCTTAAAAACTGGATGACAAAATAATCTGTACAACAAACCCCCATGACACAAGTTTGCCTATATAACAAACCTGCTCATGTACCCCTGAACTAAAAAAATAAAAGTTAAGTTAAAAAACAAATGAAATGCATTTTTAAATAAAATACACAAAATTTAAAGCAAAAAAACAAAAATGACTTGTGTGGTCAAAAATACAGCTGAGGGATTCCAAAACTCCCCAAAAATGTTATCTGCTGTCAACTCTCAGTTTTTCAGATATTGCTTCAAGTATCGGGACAAAAGAAGTCAGCCCGAGCCTACTTAAAATAAAGCTAAGCCATGTGGGAAGGAGGGAAGGTATTTAAACATCTCCTTTAGTGACATGCACCATTTCTCTAGGCAGAGCAACCTCAAACAGCTCCATGTGGTGTAATCAATTATGTAAATAAAAATTATTCAGAGAAGTATGGCTATACTTCTATCTGTACTCATCAAGAATAACAGTATTAATAATTATAACTCAAAGCCCACTCCAAACTTCACAAAACGTTCTAATAGTCTCAGTAATTGTGATAGTCTCAAGGCCAACTAACCCTTGCCTCCTTCCTTGTTCTCATAACCATGTGCTGCTGATTTTGCCAAAAATGGAAATGCTTCTTTTCCAACAAATCTAACCAATGCCCACCTTTGTGTATGAATAACCAGCTGCCAACATGGTAGGAATTTATGGGTACAAAGAAAAGTCTCCTCTTCCAAATCTTTCTGGTACCCTTGTCCCAGGAATTTAGGTTCCATTTCTTTGGCATAAGGGGTTTCTTCATAAACAAAGTGATGGTAACAATAGGTACTCACTCTGCCAACAAGAAAGAGTTGAGATGCATTCAGAGGAGCAGAAACTTAATGGTGCTGGCCAGTGACAAGAGAAGGAAGACTAAAACCTAAAAAGAATGTGGACAAATGTTCAAGAACAGCTTGCTCACTACACAATTTTTCCAAGGGCCAACTCATTTCAAATCCTATAATTTACCTCTTCTTACCTATTGAAGTGAACATTGTGAGATCTTAAAAGATCCTGGATAAGTAAACAGGCCACTCAGCATATTAACTATATTTACCCATCAGGTAAATTGCCAACTCTTCTATTCATTGCTTGTGAAGAATAATTAGAAAAATGTTATAGCCACCAGCAGCATTAAGGCCTTGAATGTTCTGCAAAAGTAAACATGCCACTTGAAATGCCATAGAGCTTGGAGTAAGTGCGATATCCTGATAAGGTTTCTAAATGTCATTATTTATTAGTGTTTTTCTACAAGGCAATATAGGAACAAAAAAAATCCTTTTATAAATATAAATGTACTTTCTCTAGGGATTTGGTTCAGGATCTATTTCACACTGAAGTTTGATTCAGAGACAGATATTACTTCCTAAAATTTTCAAGTAACGTGATCCCAAATATTTTACTCTTCAATCAAAATCCCCAAAATTTACTTCTATTGTGTGTAGGAGATAAAAGACCCTAAGCCAATAAGATGGAGGATGTCAGTAGTAATGCGTATCAGCATTGTTCATCTACCAAATGCTTTGTCATCATATCTGCGGCAGAGACTTTAGTTGTTTCTAATATTCATGATATCCTTTTTATATAGTATTAATAAAATAACAAGTATTTTTAACTGAAGTCATAACTGCCCAGCAGAAGGTTATGTTTTTAAGGCTGCACTTGCAGCAAAAGTATGGGAACCTGGCTAACTTCTAGACATGGGAGCATGAATGGAAATGAGGTGTACAACTCCAGGTCTGGCCCTTAAAGGAAAAGCCACACCGCTCACTTCCCCTCATCTAGTTCCCACTGACTTGGATTTGGAAATACTCATCTTAGGCTCCATGTGGAAGCTGAATGTTGAAAACTGTCATGCAACAAGGTAGGAGTCTGGACTCTGAGGAAGGTAGACCCACCATGCCAAGCCTGAACTGCACATTAGGACTTTTGCATTACAAAGAAATCAACTTTAATCTTGCTTAAGTGGCAATTATTTTGGATCTGCCATTAGCATTAACCCAAATTTCTCAATCCACCTTCACAGCAATCCTAAAAGGAAAATGTTATTTCCATCTTACAAATCAGGAAAAATTTAAAAGCCTGTTCTACTGCCAGAACCATTAGCTGACAACCCTAAGTTGAAAACTCAAAACCAACTTTCCACTATACCACTGAAACCTTTACTGGGCTGAAACAGTCTAACTCTAGGCCTAGGTTTTTACGACCTGAGAACATCTGTGTTTCTCTCATTTCAGCCTCAATTTTGTCACCTGTAAAGCCTTGTGCCACTCTAGGAATTTAAAGTAAAATGGGATTAATACAGAAATGATCATTCTTACAAAAGTCTGAAAGCTCTGAAATTGCTGCCACTGGATTTTGGGTTTTACGGTCACATCATCTTAGATGTCATCAGGAAATCGCTGCTTCTACTGTTAACCCTGCCACCACCAAAACTTCACATCCATGGAGATGATTTGAAGGCAGGGTCCACCTAGAACTGCAGCTGCAAAAGAAGCTGGGATATGTCATTTTTACCCTTCTAACTCCTTCATACAGGCGGAGATACACAGGGAAATGAGGATGAATGCACAGAGAGGATTGGAAAAGACAATCTGTAAGAATCCTGGCCCCACTTCTTACTTGCTGTGTGTCCTTAAGTAAGTAACTTAACCTATCTGTGCCTCAATTTCCTCATCTAAAAATAAGGATAGCGTGGTGTGCTCCTCTAGTCCCAGCTTCTTGGAAAGCTGAGGTGGGAAGATCACCTGAGCCTGGGAGGTCAAGACTGCAATGAGCTGTGATCGCGCCACTGCACTCCAGCCTGGGTGACAGAGTGAGAACTTGTCTCAAAATAAATAAATAAAAACATACATACATACATACATACATACGGATAATAATAGTACCTACTGCACGGGTTGTGGTGAAGATTAAAGGAGCGTAAAAATATGTGAAGTGTTTAGATAGTGACTGGCACATAGTATTACAAGTGTTATCTGTTATAATTATTATCATTAACATTATTAAGCCTCTTCTAATTCCAAAATTCTCTTTGTTTTCCAGTGAGTCCAAAGGGTGAAGTACCTAGGCAATGCACTTCAAACAACCTGAGCTAAAAGAATAAATGGCTACTGCTACATTTACCTTCAACTGAAGAAACTGTAAGAACAATCACCCAGCATCTCCTGGGGTGTCATCTGCATGGGGAATTCTTGACTGTCAGAGGAAGTCTGTGACTTATCTCTCTTTATTTATTACCTTCTCGATGCTGAGATTTCTAACAGCCTCTCCGATAAAGTTCACTCTCATTTTTCTAGTTATTTTTTAAATAAAATTGTGGCAGAGACTGGATAACTTTCAAGCACTAAGCATTCTCTCTCTCTTTCTCCTGGTGATGAATTCCCTGGTATTGTGGCTGGATACATGGCTGTTTAGAATAAACAATGCATTTCAGCCTCCCCTGTAGCTAAGGTGAACATGGGACTAAGTTTTGGCCAGTGAGGCTGAAGAGAAGTGAAATGTCATTTTGTCCTTCAACAAAAGGTTCTATCTTTTCCTTCCCGTTCTCTGTCAATATGCTGCAGCCCACTAATACTGTCTTACAAGGGATAAATGGTAAATATTCAGAAATTTTGTAAGCCAGCTGTTAAACTGTTGGCAGTTTCACATCAGCCATGGCAGGTGTATTTAAAACATGAGACTCTGCAAACACTACAAATCTGGGCCTTTAAAAAATGTTCTTTTCTTTTAGTTTTGTTTTTTTTTTCAGAGTCTGTTTACCAGTATACCATTGTCTGTGCCCTCCTAGAATTAAGACTCTTGAGTGAGATGTAGGCGTCCAGGTGATGAGGACACCACATACGATTTGCAAAGTAAGGAGGAGCCTGGGCTCCCAGAGCACAGCAGAGCCACCAAGCCAGCTTGGACTCTCCATGTGTGAGATGTAGGTTTCTATCTAGCCCAGTGGTACTTTGATGGGGACAATTTTGCCCTCTAAGGAGCATTTGACAATGTCAGGAGATATTTTTGGTTGTCAAAACCAGAGAATGTGGTTGTTACTTGCATCTGTTGTCACCTCTGGAGGGTATCATTGCTTCTGGAGGGTATAGCAGCTACATTCATTGCTTCTGGAGGGTATAGCAGCTACATTCATTGCTTCTGGAGGGTACAGCAGCTACATAGTTACATATACATACACACACACATATACACATATACATATATATATGGCTGCATCTAATAATAATGTATTAATACACTATTTAATGATGTATGGCTATATTTAATAATATATGGCTGTATTTAAAATAAAATTGGAAAGAAATCATTTATATGATGGTGTTTCTTAGCATTTTCTGACTTGTAAAGCATTCATTCCTTGGAATCTCTGAGGCACTCTTTTGGGCAGTGGTAGAGTTAATTTACCAAGTGACTCGAGGAGTCCAAAGAATTACTGCTCCTTCAGAAAATGAGTAACTCACTCCTGCCCACCACCTAATATTGGGAGCAAGAGGTGAGAGTGTTAATATTTCCCCTCCAAGAAAGAGATGGACTTCAACTGCTCCCTGTAATTTCCTCCGAAATTATGCTGAGGGTATTATTGAACTTGACCAACAAGAGTTTCTCTGGTAACAAAGAAATAAAAATAAATTTTGCAGAAATGTCCACTGGGGAAATACAAATGTTGACAAAGATAAGGAAGCAAAAATTTTAGCTATCCACGGATATTCTGTTGAAATAAAAATGAAAATGCATATTCTATGAGACCAGAGTAAGCCCAAGAAAGAGAAAGCAATCGTACTCTCTAGTTTTTATGTAGGAGAAATGGACAGAGTTCTGATCTCTCCAAGGTAAATGAATTATTTTAGCATTAAGTATAAACAAAAGTTTATCTCTCAGTTATTTTTATAATATATAATATGAATAATATACTTATAAATTATGTAGATATGTATGTATATGTTTGTTCATACCTACTGAATTCTAAAATTTTAAATGTAATTATGATAAATCAATTTAACCTGATTTGTGTCTCTGATATTTTACCTAATCAAAGGATCACACTCTTGCACGTAACAATAATTTTTCTTTCCAGCATTCCAGATTCACGCAGATTTCTATCTCTTAAGTCTGATTTTTTTTTCTGTTTGATTTTTTTTTTCTTACTTCATCCTTTTCTTTCTTTCCCTCTAAAATTCATTCAGGTTTATGACTTTGTCTACCCCTTACCTCTTGAACAAAATGACTCCTGATGGTTCTCCCTTGGATTCATTCTGACATTTTATAAACACCTTATTTGTGTTCTACCAGATACTCAAAATTATCAAGAATGCTCCCCCTCAAAAAATGTTTAATATTTATCATCATGATCATTTTTAACTGGAAAACTTTTTTCCCTGCCCCTCAATTCAAATAATTTACCAATTCATCAAGTTTTAATACTATTATTAACCTAATCATCACCAAACATTTATTTATTGAATACATTCTATATGCAAATGCTCTCGAGGAAACAAAAATGAATCAGACAGCTCCTCCCCTAAAGAGACTTACTGTCTGGTAAGGGAATATAGACATTTTAAAGGAATCATATATTATTTATATTATGTTTCAAGAGGAAGTTGTTATGGTTTCATAAATCAGCATAATATTAAAGCAACACATGTGAGTCCATTATCCCTACCATATAGTCATATATCCTCTTTTTATAGCTGAGTTCTTTTGTTGAAAGAGTTACTCATTTCTCATCTCTGTAAGTGGCTTTGTCTATGGAGACAAATCAAGCACTACTAGCAGGAAATCCCCAATTAGGGCTGCTGTTCTGCCATCCTGAAGCCCAGTGGGTGTGATTAGGATGCCTTGGTCACTCAGAATCTTGCATAAAAACATAACTGGAGAGACTGATGGTGGGAGAAAAGTGTCCATGGATACAGCCTAGAGCTTCATAAAGAAGCACCTCTCCAACACTCTGATGTATCCCCCAAGGGTGCTGACTCTTCAAGGCACATCCTCTGCTCCCTCACCGCTGTTTGCATTGCCAATCCCACCTCCAAAATAACCACCTTATATTTGTGTCAGTCCTTTCTAGGGCTTCTGCAGGCTATGTGGCTCAGTCTCCACCCTCAGATGAAAGCCTCTATCTCTTCCTGGCTATTCATGCTGGGGAACATGGAATCAGATTTGTAAATTTAAAATGACATTATAGGCCGGGCGCAGTGGCTCATGCCTGTAATCTCAGCACTTTGAGAGGCCAAGGTAGGCAAATCACCTGAGGTTAGGAGTTCAAGACCAGCCTGACCAACATAGTGAAACCCCATCTCTACTGAAAATACAAAAATTAGCCAGGCATTGTGGCACACACCTGTAATCCCAGCTACTTGGGAGGCTGAGGCAGGAGACTCACTTGAACCTGGTAGGCAGAGGTTGCAGTGAGCCAAGATCATGTCACTACACTCAGCCTGGGCAACAAAGCAAGATTCCATCTCGAAAAATAAAATAAAATGACATTATAAAGTTATATCAAGTGAACATTTTATTAATAATTTGACATGTAGTATAATTGTTGTGTAGTGTGCAGTTACAACATCTGAGATCAATAACATCTATATTTTACAAATATTCACAAAATTTGCTCAGATGGCTAACTTCTTTTAAGACCTTGTTTTCTTCACTTCTTGTCTTTAGATTCTCTTCCATAATCAAGAGTATGACTGACCATGTGAACCTAAAGCCTGCTCTGACAGTCTTGTATTTCTGAATTAAGAAATGTACATCTCAGTCACAATAGCTTTTCTCAAACTGTGAAGAATGAAATATGCATTACTTCCCTAGAATGGAAATCACCGCCCCCAGGTTCCCACAAATGTTCAGACTATCTTACTTTTATGGCACCACTTTATCTTTCCAGCGTTTTACATGAGAAAAAAGTTTTCTATTGCTGTAGGAAAAAAACTCTTGTGTTTTTCCCTTTCATTTTTGCATTAATTTAAAATCCTAATTGGAATTTAAAAGAAGAATATGGTTTCAATATTGAAAATTGGATTCCAAATATGGCCGCTGAAAAGGTCTGGGAATTCAAGAGTAGCCCAACGTGCCAAGCCTGGATGTGGGTCAGAATCATCTAGGGGGTTGGTTAAACTGTGCCTCGTCCTCCTAGGTTCTGACTCAGTAGATTCAGGGACTGATCCAGCATCTGTCTGATAAAGGATGGTGTCCCCAGCACATACTCAGATGGCACAGTGAGAGAAGAATCAGTATGGGGATCAGTGAGCCCACAGGTGGCTCAAGCCACTCACATTCAACTAGTACCCACGGTGAAAGATCACCAGCCAGTGGGATGAGTCATCTGAAGGGTGTGCACTATAAATACATCTTTGTCTGCTTCTGGAATCACTGCTATTCCATTTCCCAATTTAAATGAGGAATGCGGTCTTCATGCAGAAGAATACTGTCTTGCTATAGACCAAATGGGTTCTCCCTAAATTTGTATGTTGAAACCCTAATCCCCAATGTGATAGTATTTGGAGGTGGGATTTTGGGGGGTGTAGCTAAGTCATGAAGGTAGAGGCTTCAGGATGGGATTAGTACCCTTATAAAAAGAGAACAGAGAGCTAGCTCACTCTCTCCACCACGGGAGAACAGGGTAAGAAGGCAGACATCTGTAACCAGGAAGAGGGTTCTCACCAGAACTTGACCATGTGGGCATGCTGATCTCTGACTTCCAGGCTTTAGAACTGTAATCCCAGCACTTTGGGAGGCAGAGGTGGGTGGATCACCTGGAGTCAGGAGTGATGACCAACCTGACCAACATGGTTAAACCCCTCTCTACAAAAAATACTAAAAAATACCACTAGGGGAAGCCGAGGCCTCTTTCTGATCTCCACTGTCACCTTCCAGAAGCCGAACCCAGCAGGAAGCCAGAGAACAAGGGAGCTCATTGATGCAGTCCACACTCATCTCATGTCCTTATCCTCAGGTAATTCCTTCATTTAATTATCAGATTTCATTCTCTCTAGTCTATCCAAGGAAATTATTTCAATAACTCTCCCATAATTTTTTTACTCCCTCCTAGATCATCTCATGAGAAAACAAACATGAATAATTTTTCCAAGCATAAAAAATAATTTTTCTCTTGACTTACCTTCTCCCATCAGCTGCACACTACAGTTCTGTTCTCGTTTGCAGCAAAACTTTGTTGAAGAATTATCAATACCTGTTGCTTCCAATGCCTGTTCTCTTTGAACCCATTTCAATCAGGCTTTTGCGTCCCATGTTTCCATTAAAGTTTCTTTTTCCAGCTGGGGGCGGTGGCGCACGCCTATAATCCCAGCACTTTGGGAGGCCAAGGAAGGTGGATCATTTGAGGTCAGGAGTTCACGACCAGCCTGGCCAACACAGTGAAACCCCATCTCTACTAAAAGTACAAAAATTAGCTGGGCCTGGTGATGCATGCTACTCAGGAGGCTGAGGCAGGAGAATCGCTTGAACCTGGGAGATGGAGGCTGCAGTGAGCTGAGATTGCACCACTCTTTGCCAGCCTGGAAGACAGAGTGAGACTCTGTCTCAAAAAAATCAAAAATAAAAACAAAACTTCTTTTTCCATTGGCCACTGGTTTTCATCTCATGTAACCTATTAGCAGTATTTCACACAGTTGATTACTCTCATTTTTGAAACACCCTTTTTCACTCGTCTTCCAGGACATCACATTCTCTTCCTTTCTTTTCAACACCCTTGGTTGCTTCTCATCAGCCTTCTTTGCTGTTTCCGAGTCTTCTCCTTTGTCTTTTAATGGTGCAATCACCCAGGACTCAATCTTTAGTCTTCTTTTCTTCTCAGTCTGCATTTGTTTCCTTGGAGATTCCATTCAGCTTATGGTGTTCAATGCCATCTGTACGCTGAGAGTTCCCACATTTAAATTTCTCACCAGACTCCTCTTTCTAACTCCAGACTCGTGTATAAGACTGTGTTATAGGCATCTCAATCTCAATATACCCCATATTGAACTTCTGATATTCATTCTCTCAAACCTGACACAGCATTCCATGTCTCCCTTGATAAGAATTCCATTCTTCTCATTGATCTGGACAATATTCTTAAAGCATCCTTGACTCTTTTCTTCCTTCACTCAACTGGATCTATTAAGAATTCATACTGGTTCTATCTGCAAAAATAGATATATCACTTTTCTACCTTCTCACTGCCTCCTCTGCTACCACTCTGATAAGAAACACCATAATCTCTTGCTGGATTATCCCAGTAACCTCCTAACTGGTCTCTCCCTATACCTTATTTTATGTTATTTTATGTTTTTGGGGACAGCAGCTCACTCTGTTGCTCAGGCTGGAGTGCAGTGGTACAATCAAAGCTCACTGCAGCCTTGACCTCCCAGGCTCAAGTGGTCCGACCACCTCAGCCTGCCAAGCAGCTGGGACTACAGGCATGCACCACCAAGCTCGGCTAATTTTTGAATTTCTTTGTAAAGAGGGGATCTGGTTTTATTGTTCAGGCTGCTCTCAAATTCCTGGTCTCCAGAGATCCTCCCACCTCAGCCTTTCAAAGTGCTGGGATTATAGGCGTGAGCCACGGCACCCAGCCTTCCTGTTTCTATTCTCCTACTCTACAGTCTATCTTCAACATACTCTCTAGAATGTATCTCACATCTCTGTAATATGTGTCCATTTCAAAAAACTCTTCACAGTGCCCTGCAAAACCCCAAAGAGCTACTACCCCATTCCCAACATCTCTCTTACCTCTTCCTACCAACTCCCTGCCACTCATTGGTCTCTTTGCTATTTCTCAAACAAGCCAGGCACAAACCCCATGAGACCGTGAAGATATTAGCATCAGCTGTTCCTTCCACCTAGAATGTTCTTCCTCAGGTGTGTGCTTGGTGCCTATTTCAAGATGTTAATCAAACCTTACTTCTTCAATGAGGCCTACCCTAAATACCCATTTAATACCACAAACTGCCTCCTGTTGGCATCCCTGAACTGCTTTATCTCCCTCTACATTTTTTTTTTTTTTGAGATGGAGTTTCGCTCTTGTCACCCAGGCTCGAGTGCAGTGGGGTGATCTCGGCTCACTTCTACCTCCTGCTCCTTGGTTCCAGCAACTCTCCTGCCTCAGCCTCCCAGTAGCTGGGATTACAGGTGCTCACTACCACACCTGGTGGTATTTTTTAGGGTTTTTTTGTAGAGAAGGGTTTCACCATATTTGTCAGGCTGGTCTTGAACTCCTGGCTCCAGGTGATCCACCCACCTCAGCCTCCCAAAGTGCTGGGATTACAGACATGACCCACCGCGCCCGGCCTGTCTACTTTTTCCTATAGCATTTATTGTCCTCTATCATATAGTAGAATTCATTTACCTTTACATGAATTGTGTTCACAAGAATTTAACTTTCCAAGAATATAAATCTTTGCCATCTTTGTTAACTAATATATTCCACACACCTAGAACAGTGCCTGGCATCTAGTTGGTGCTGTGTAAATATTTGCTAATGATTGAATCTCAGTCTTTTTGGACTAGAATCTCTGTAGTTAATTTAACTATTTTATACCTGGTTGGGAAAACCTGTCCCCACCTTACCAAACAATTACCAATTAATTATCACCAAAATAAAGCACCATCCTTTTTCTATTGGTTAAGCCTCTGAATTTCTTTCCTCACAAACTCGGCTTTTCAAGTTTGCAGAAGTTGGCGGCATCACATAGTATTCTAGGCCACAGGTACAACTGTTTTAGGCTTTGGAGGTCTCCTTGCATTCTCACATGTCTCCCCAGCCTTAACTTAAAAATCCAATGTAACAACGCATCTTCAGGTGCTTTGGGACTGTCCTAACCTAGAGTGAGAATATCATCTTCTACTTGTGAGGTATTCACATTAACATTCCTATCCAAGAATAAGTGAGGAGCAGGTAGCCTAGCAAGAAAGGCATCATCCACACCACTGGAGCCTGCCTCATATGAGCGAAACAGTCAGGAAGTTTTGCAGATGCCAAGTTCACTTGGGAAACTACAGTGGGTTTAGGGCCCAAAGCCTCAATGAAGAATCAAATGTTCCCCTGTGCATATCTTCCCTCAAGGACCCAGAAGAGGTGGCAGCAACCACTCTTATCTCTTGATCCTGGTCACTGCCCAAAGGTGTCCTCTCTACCTTTCTCCCCTTTTTGTTTGTTTGTTTACCTGTTTGTTTGTTTTTGAGATGGAGTCTCCCTCTGTCACCTAGGCTGGAGTGAAGTGGCGCAATCTTAGCTCACTGCAGCCTCCGCCTCCAGGGTTTAAGCATTCAAGCGATTCTCCTGCCTCAGTCTCCCAAGTAGCTGGGATTACAGGTGCACACCACCATGCCCAGCTAATTTTTGTATTTTTAGTAAAGACGGGGTTTCAGCATGTTGGCCAAGCTGGTCTCAAACTCCTGAACTCAAGTGATCCACCCACCTTGGTCCCTTTTAAACCTACTAGTGCATTGAGAGGCCAGGGCAGAACCAGGGCATTCTGGATTTGGGCTCTCTCACTCTCTTCACTTGGGTTCCCTTCGGACTTGTGCTAACACATATTACTGCACAGTTTTTGAGAGCTGAATTGGAATGAAGGTAAGAATAGGAAACTATTAGCTAATTTGGAATGTGAGATTATCTTCAGATTTCAGTGACATGTGCTTTTTCTCTCCCGTTTTTGCGTTGGCCTTTACTATGGTTGGTTACAATTGGGAAAAATTGTATTAGACTGGTAGGGGAGAAAAAATGTTAACCATTAAAACTTCTATAATTTTCTGCTGAGACAACACCAAAATCTTATTTCAGCTTTGAAAAAACAAGATCTCTAGTCCTGCCTGACACCGATCTTTCTGTTGAGAACGTAGGTTCGCACAACAACTTACTCTGGGTCAGACATTAATAATGTTTGTACTTATCTCCATCGACCTTTCACTTATTGTTCCCAGCAAGTTGTGACTTGGAAGCCACTAATTTCCATCTCCACCCAGTCAATAAGAACCCCACTGCCCAAAGATAAAGATTTAAAACCAGGTACTATGTCCTGTATCAAAGATGTAACCAGGGCACTCAACTTAAAAGGTTTCATGAAATATCCATGCATAAAAACGCATAGCCAAGGCTTAAAGGAATAAGGGGGGCTACTGGTATTAAAAAAACTTGTCGCCCTGGTATTAAAAACGCTAAAGGACTCCCACACAGCCAAGTTCAAGAAAGCATTTTTCAATGTGTGCTTAGTATAGAGACATTTAAAGCATCTATCTCATGCTATAATGCTCAACAGCTGCAGCAGTAACCTTCCATGTGTTCCATATGGAGCTGGGGTTATAATCAACTCCTTTTGGAAAGGCTCCCTCGGACTTCTTCTTTAATTACGATTAAAATGTGCTGAAGATGTGCTGAAGGCCTACAGGAGATGCAAGAGACGCCTTTTATTTTAGTCATTATCATTTCTCTCAGGCAAGATCACCTTTCAGAAAAAGATGTTTAGACTCTCTCTAATCTTCACAAAAAGAGGTCCAGCCTGTTAAACTAATTTCCCTCTTTTATTTTTTTGTCATCTGAAAATAACTTTAAGGCAGCGAACTTCAGCAAACTGGCAATTGTTCACTGCTGCACTAAAAGATAATGCTGGGATCAGTAGTGAGTGGTTTGGGGTATTTGTGAAAAAAAATCAAAGCATACTTCATTAGGAAAGGCGGACACAGGAACTTGAGAAGGAAAAGTGACACGTCATTTTAATGAGACAATGTTCCCCCAAATGGACACAAGGCAATTATGTAAATTAATATACATTGAAGGCTTGAAAAGATATCAGCAAGAAAGCTCCCAGAAATCAGGTATGCATGCAAAAGCAGAATTCATAAAAGGAACACATAGAGTAATTGACTACTATATATATAAACCTTTTATATGACAGAACACTATAAGCAAATTTATAAGGCAAACAACAAACTTGGTGGGGAGACTGCAATATACCTGTCAAACTGAGGGTTAATATTCTCAACATAGAAAAAGTTCTTAGAACTCAATAAGGAAAAAAATATATAAAACACCTCAAGGCCGGGTGTGGTGGTTCACACCTGTAATCCCAGCACTTTGGGAGGCTGATGTGGACGGATCACTTGAGGTCAGGAGTTCATGACCAGCCTGGCCATGATGGCGAAACCTTGTCTCTACTAAAAATGCAAACATTAGCTAGGTGTGGTGGTGGGCATCTGTAATTCTACCTACTCGGGAGGCTGAGGCAGGAGAATTGCTTGAACCTGGGAGGTGGAGGTTGCAGTGAACTAAGATCACACCACTGCACTCCAGCCTGGGTGATAGAGTGAGACTTCATCTCAAAAAAATAAAGAAATAAAACACCTCAAAAGAAAACTTAGGAGAGCCAAAGAACAAAAACTTTACAAAAGAAGAAACACCAATTGTATTACTCAGGGTTCCCTAGAGGAACAGAACTAATAGAATTTATATATATATATATATGAATGAATATATATATGAATATATATACACACACGGGAGTATATGTATATGAGTATATATATATATATGGGAGTATACATATATATGGGAGTATGTATATATATATGGAAGTGTGCCTGTGGGTGTGTGTGTGTGTGTATATATATATATATGGGAGTTTATTAAGTTTTAACTTACATGATCACAAGTTCCCGCAATAGACTGTCTGCAAGCTTGAGGAGCAAGGGGAGCCAGTCCGAGTCCCAAAACTGAAGAATTTGGAGTCTGATGTTTGAGGGCAGGAAGCATCGAACACGGGAGAAAGATGTAGGCTGGGAGGCTGGGCCCGTCTCACCTTTTCACATTTTTCTGACGACTTGATATTCACTGGCAGCTGACTAGATGGTGCCCACCAGATTAAGGGTGAGTCTGCCTTCCCCAGCCCACTGACTCAAATGTTAATCTCCTTTGGCAACACCTTCACAGACACACCCAGGATCAAGACTTTGTATCCTTCAATCCAATCAAGTTGACACTCAGTATTAACCATGACACCAATACATACAACAAAAAAGATAGACTTCATAATTAAAGAAACTCAAAGCAACAAGGAGAGATCAGTTTCTGCTATTAAATGCACGCAGAATTCAACATGTTTTTTAAATACAGATACTTTGAGAAAATTTTTTTAAGAAGAGTTACTTCCAACATGGCAAGAGTATCAGGAAGAAAAAGCAGAGGGAAAATAAATCATTACAAAAATGTAGAACAATCTGGCAGTAAATATTTATATGCAATAAATACTGCCAGATATCTCAAAAGTTTCACTGTTAGGAGCAATTCCCCCAGAGGTGTATTAATTCATTCATTCACCTTGTAGAGGTGAGACAGAGCTATTTTTTATATGTGATGAATCCGATTTTGTTTTTTTGTTTGTTTGTTTTTTGAGATGGGGTCTCCTTGTGTCACCCAGGCTGGAGTGCAGCGGCACCATCTCGGCTCAGTTCAACCTCCGCCTCCTGGGCTCAAGCAATCCTCCCATCTCAGCCTCCTGAGTGGCTGGGACTACACGCGTGTGCCACCACTGCTGGCTAATTTTTGTACTTTTTATAGAGATGAGGTTTCACCACATTGCCCAGGCTGGTCTCAGACTCCTGGACTCAAGCAATCCACCCACTTTGGCCTTCCAAAGTGCTGGGATTACAAGTGTGGGTCAGAATTTTAATATTACATTAGCAGCAACGGAAATTTAGACACCCACATTTAAGGCATCAATAGGCAGTAAAGTAGAAAGACATGAATAATGTTTATTTATAAATATTTTGTGTAAGGATTACCCTTATTAAGTGTTTAGGATGAGGCAGGACCTGTACTAAAAATGCAGAGAAGAAAGCACACCCTCTTACAACAAGCACCCTCAGAATCCAGGGTCATCCTTTCACAGCCCCTTGTGATGAAGGCCACAGAACATCTCTAGGTCCGTAGAGAGAGTGTAATATTCTGCAAACTCAGGAAGCTAGAAAACATCACATTTTTCCCCAACACAAAAAGTCAGAATCAGGAAGCTCTGGATTAAAACTTCTGAGTCAGAAATATGGGTTAGGGCCCAGCAATCTGTGTTTTTACTAGTCTTCCAGGTTATTCTGATGCCCTAGAACTACTGATCTATCCCATTATAATTTTTTTCTCCATCTTCAGCTGAGTCTGAGATATGTTCACAAGGACATCATCTCACCAGCAACTTACAAAGAGCTCCCTACTTGATTTTCTCTATTACATCTGTCTATGAGAGGCTCTATCTCACCTAAATAATATAATATGTTAAGTTACAGTAATGCTTATTCTGCCACAGTTGTGTGTGTGTGTGTGTGTGTGTCTACCCAAACATAGGGGAGTCAGCTGAAAAACTGAAGCCTGAGGCCCCTGAAATTTTAAAAGTGCCTTCTAACAACAACAAAAACGTGTGTTCTAATATAATGAGCATCTGATCAAGGAGTTACCACGTTGCATCAACACGATCTGTAGGATTCTTCCCTACAGCTTATTCTTGTAGTCACACTTCATTCCAATTTTAGAATCCCTAGTAAAAATTCACTCAGCATCCATTTCTTTATATCTTTTTTTAATAGTACATTGAATGCATTCTTAAGCATTTGGTGTCAAGGTCTAGCTGCTCTATCTGGCCAGTGCTAGTCAAACTTAGGTGTAATTTCCCAATCATCCCAAGTGTTTTTTTTTTTTTTTTTTTTTTTTTGAGACGGAGTCTCGCTCTGTTGCCCAGGCTGGAGTGCAGTGGCCGGATCTCAGCTCACTGCAA
Source organism: Colobus angolensis palliatus (assembly GCF_000951035.1). Lineage (NCBI taxonomy): Eukaryota > Metazoa > Chordata > Mammalia > Primates > Cercopithecidae > Colobus > Colobus angolensis. The sequence continues at coordinate 2,367,272 of NW_012115088.1, read as the reverse complement.
GCTCCGCCTCCCAGGCTTATGCCATTCTCCTGCCTCAGCCTCCCGAGTAGCTGGGACTACAGGCGCCCGCCACCTCGCCCGGCTAGTTTTTTGTATTTTTTAGTAGAGACGGGGTTTCACCGTGTTAGCCAGGATGGTCTCGATCTCCTGACCTTGTGATCCGCCCGTCTCAGCCTCCCAAAGTGCTGGGATTACAGGCTTGAGCCACCGCGCCCGGCCCCAAGTGTGTTTATTTTTTGAGAGCCTAGTAACTAAAAGTCAGAAAGGTAAATGGCCTTTGGGTCTTCATCCCACCATTGTGGCTGAACAGCATTTTCTAACGGGTTCTGCTGTAACGTTTGTATATGATACAGTCTTAGATGTCCTGGCCGCCATTCAAAGCACTTTCTTTACTCAGGGAGAAGAGCCCACATTTAATAGGAGTTGAAATAGTTTTCCAAAGGAGCTAACACCAAGACTGATACAACTTTGAGCTGCTGAAGTCTGCTTTTATCAAATGAATGCTATACAGTCTTTGCAATTAGATTCCAGGAAAATGAATTTATCCATGAGGTTTTTTGCTTCCTTTCTAATGGCATTCTATCCAGTAAGCAATTTCCAATTGAGCTCCATAGCAAGTTGCCAGGGATGACATAACTCACGCCTGGGACTGTGGTGGCGCTCTGTCCTCAGCGAAGCACACACTGCTTCTTCAGCACAGGTATGCTTTCTGTTTCAACCTAGGAGCAAAGCCTGTGTCTCTGCGTGCTTTCCTCCCCAGGTCATAGAACCTGGAGCCATGGGGCTGCTTTCCGAACTGTCTCTCATGGCAAACTAAAATATTAGGCTTAAAAAATTATCCACAATCTCTAAAGAATAGAATAGAATAGAATAGAATAGAATAGAATAGAATAGAATAGAATAGAATAGAATAGAATAGAATAGGACATGCTTTGCAATAATGGACCAAATAATCCATTATTCAACAGATCAGTGGCTGAATAACACAGCTCAATCTGGCAATGTCTAAAGTGCAGCCACCAGGACTGCCAACATGATGGTGGTTCAATGACTTCCATGGCTACTTGGCATCATTTGGTGGTTAAACTGCTGCACCCACGCAGTGTATTGAAATCTAGGCCATTTTCATGGTGTCCCCAGAATCCGCTATTCTTCCTCACCCCATTTCTCCGATGGTCCAGCCACATCTCGCTGAGATTCCACAGGCTGAAATTCAATGGAATGCTGCTTTCACTTCCCCAAGCCTCAGTAGTAGAATTCCACAGATCAGAGATTCCATGGGAGGAAGCTCAGAGGCTGGGCTTGTTCTCTGCCCCATTTGAAGCCAGCCTGGCAATTTTCAGTGTACCCTAATGTTCAGCCTTCACCTTCTAACCTTCCCACTGACCACACAGTCACATAACAAGTATGTGTATCTGACCCTAGGCCTTCAAATTCACAATAAAACATGGTAAGAATCTATGTGCCTGAATGTGCTCCAAGTCCAGCATTTTCTTGCATACGGACTCAGTGCACTTTGGCATTCACTGTTGTATGTGGTGTCATTACATTCCTGCTCTCGACCTACACTAAGGCATCCTCCATGGCACTATTTTCCCACCTTTGTCACACCATGACACCTTGCCAGGTGGAGGAGGGCAGCCCAAGCCCACCTCCTAGTGGTCATTCAAGGGTCGAGCCATCTGTCCCGGCATCTTGCCTTCCACCTCCAGTTGCTTTATTTGAACACATACAATTCCAGACACCAGCTGTTCTCATCTTCTGTGGTTTTCTAACCAACCATACCGGGAGACAAAACTTGGCAAAGAAAAAAGAAAGACTTCAGGCAGAACAGGACCATATCGAGATAAAGTTGTGAGGTTGACAAGGTCTCCCTTGGCTGCCTTTGCATTTCAGAATTCTCCTTCCATTCGGGCTGCCCACACAGCCTTGTACTATTCTCTGGTAGCTGCAGGTTACCACTGTGGGGTCCTGCCTGCACTTGGCCTTCCTGAATAGCACCTGGTTCTCTGAATAATCATCTTGTCTTCTCATAAACACAATGAAATGTTATGCATTCTATTTCATTCTTATCCCCGAGAATCTTGGTATCTTCTAGCTTCTCTCAGAAAAAAATCTATAATGCAATTAAGAAGTATTAATGAACGAATGTTATGTCTCCCTGGAGAAGAGTTCATTTTCTTTTCCCATTTTTCTTAACTAACATCTACTAAGTACTTACTATGAAGGAAACTCAATTTTACAAAAATGAGTAAGACAGGATCTCTGCATTTAAAGAGTTTATACTATGGCTAAAAGGAAAGGTGCTAACCAAAAACACTATTAAATAAACTGTAACACAAGGTCATTAAGTGCTGTAATAAAAGTGTACAAAAACTAATATGCAGACTCTGAACAGGAAAAAGAATGAGGAGAAGGGACAAGAGCATTTGGAAGTGAAGCTAAAAATATATATATCTAAAGAACAGTTGTACAAATCTTTGTGTCATTCTAATAAGTTAGACCTTTCTCTCTTCCTGTGAGTGTAAAATGTAAACAATCATTTTCTGAGGATAACTTGGGCTATGAGGTGACTGTAAGAGAAAGGTTTTAGGCATCTCGCTGGTGGAGAATATGCTTTGGGTCAGGGAGTTCTGGCAGAGACCCCTATAGCACTGTTCTGGTTCCTCTACTATCCTGACACTGTTTGGGAAGGATTTTATTGTTTGGTTGGTTGTTTTTTAGAAATGGCGTCTCACTCCGACACCCAGGCTGGAGTACAGTGGCACAATCAGCTCACTGCAGCCTTGAGCTCCTGATCTCAAGTAATCCTCCCAGCTCAGTCTCCCAGTAGCTGGGACTAGAGGTGTGCACCATGGCTCCTGGCTAAATTTTTATTTTGTATTTTGTAGAGACAGAGTCTGGCTATGTTGGTCTCAAATTCCTGCCCTCAAGTGGTCCTTCCACCTTGGCCTCCCAAAGTGCTGGGATGACAGAAGGAAGTCTTTTTTTTTTCAATATCATTTTAAAATATCTTTCACTCTGTGTAGCCCTTTCCTCTCATCTGATTTTAAGAAAAAGACAAAATAAACATCAAGAAGAATGAGGGGCAATGTTATCTAAAAGAAGTTTGGGAGCACAATATTCTAACTTGTTTGGAAACAGCAATATCAAAATCCATCAATAACAATACTAAAAAATAGAAATCTCAAATTAAATTGACAGATTATTAGCAGAGATCACATGAAAAATAATAAAAAATGCATGGAATAAAAGGTATGCAATAAAAACTATAATTTAGAAATTAGTAATAGATCTTTCTGTTTTCTTAATATAAGGCTTGGAAACCCAGCATGTAAATGCGATAAAACATAGCATTTAACATTGTACATTTCCTTGTGAATTTTTAAAACCACTACCCACAATTTTGACAACCACAGCTATGCACTATGGGAAAATCTGAGCCAAAACATATGGGACTGTGAGCCGATAAGAGGGGGACAGACACAGACAGAGAGATTGGTGTATGTTAAAGTCGTGAAGGAGAAAAAAAGTTGAGGATTTTCCAAAAGTGCGGAACTAAATTCAGTCCTACAGCTACACAAGGAAACTCTTAACTATAATAGATATACCATCCGGTATTTTGAAACCCTAAGTGGCCTCTCAGCATTATTTTGCATTTAATCTCCTTTAACTATTAATCTGGAAATACCAGCCTCTACCAATGTGCCTTCCCTGTGCCCTCATTACTTTCTTTAATATACATGAATTTCAAATTTTTGCTGAATGACTTCAAGTGCATTCTAAATAGGATTGTATGCATTTGCACACACAAGAATGCTAGTAAGCAGCCATGGGCAGTTCCCAATTTAAAACATGATTGCCTCCCAAAAATGTATTTGAAAGTTGGCTAACTGGGACTCAGAAGGTATTTTCTTGTGGAAATACCATTTGAGAGATCAAATTTTCATTGACAGCATTAGATACACATTTACAGTTAGTTCCAGTTATATTAGAAGCAGCTCTTCCTCTAATTGCTTCTTCTGGCTTTTGAGAGATCAAATTGTCATTAAGAAAAAAAAGTCAATACATTATTTGGTGCTAATGGTAAACAGTTTCCTGGACTGCCCACCAGAGTAAAGCCAGGCCACAACACATCTCAGCCATAGTTCCAACAGCACAGTCAAAATTCTGGCTCCAGGGAACAGGGCCTTTTTGGTAGAGTGGGAGGAAAGGTCTATTGAGACAGGAAGACATGGGAAGGTCTGCTCCTCGCTCCTAGTCTCTTAAGTCTCTTATGGTATTTTGCAAAACAAAATACCATACACTGAGTGGTTTATACACAACAGAAATGTCTGTTGCACAGTTCTAGGACATCCAAAACCAAGTCACCAGCAGATTCGGTGTCTGGTGAGGGCCCTCTTCCTCACAGTTACCTTCTTACTCCAACCTCACATGGCTGAAGGAACTAGGGACCTCTCTCAGGCCTGTTTTATTTATTTATTTTTATGTTTATTTTTATTACATATCTTTGAGGTGTACATGTCTTAATAAACATGCTAAAATGACTATTACAGTCAAACAAATTACATGTCCATGCCCTTCCGCAGTTACGTGTGCATGTGTGTGTGTGTGTGTGTGTGTATTGTAGGCACACGTAAATAAAAGTCTAATGTCTTCGCAAATGTTCAGTATACAATATCATTAACTATAAAGCTCATGCTGTCCATTAGATCTCTAGACTTATTCATCCCACAGATCTGCATTTATACCCTTTGATCTACTTTTCCCCATTTTCTCCCCCTGGTAGCAACCATGGTTTTATTCTGTTTCTATTTATTCCACTTTTCAAGATTCCAAATATAAGGGAAATCATACAGTATTTTTCTTTCTGTGCCTGGCTTATTTCACTTAGCATAATGTCCCCTAGATTCATTCATGTTGTCATAAATGGCAGGATCTCCATTTTTAAGGATGAATCTATTATATATATAAACATTTGTTGGCTGGGCATGGTGGCTCACGCCTGTAATCCTAACACTTTGGGAGGCCGAGGTGGGTAGATCTTTTGAGGTCAGCAGTTCAAAGTCAGCCTGGCCAACATGGTGAAACCCCATCTCTACTAAAAATACAAAAATTAGCCAGGCATGGTGGTACATGCCTCTAATCCCAGCTACTCGGAAGGCTGAGGCAGGAGAATTGTTTGAACTGGGAGGCAGAAGTTGCAGTGAGCCGAGATTGCACCACTGCACTTAGCCTGGGTGACAGAGCAAGATTCCATCTCAAAAAAAATATTTGTTAACCTGCTTATCTGTTGATGGACGCTTAGGCTATTTCCATAACTTGGCTATTGTGAAGTACTGCAATGAATATGGGGGTGCAGCTATCTCTTCCATATGCTAATTTCATTTTCTTTGGTTATGTACCAAGCAGAAGAATTGCTGGGTTATATAACAGTTTCTATTTTTAATCTTGGAAGGAACCTCTATAGTGTTTTCCATAATGAATGCTCCAATTTACATTCCCACTAACAGTCTACAAGTGTTCCCTTTTCTCCACACCATTGTGAACACTTGTGATCTCTTGACTTTTTGACAATAGACATTCTAACAGGTATGAAATAATATCCCATTATGGTTTTGATTTGCATTTCCATGATGACTGGTGACGTTGAACACATTGATATAGTATGTGTTGGACATTTTTAATCTTCTGGAAAAATGTCTATTCAGGTCTTTTGCTCATTTTATTAATTGGGTTACCCATTCATGACCTTATCACCTTCCAAAGGCCTCACCTCTTATTGTAATCACCTTGGGGGTGAGGATTTCAATATGGATTTTGGAGGGACATAAACATTCAGACCATAGTATCTAGGATTCTTATATTACATATGAAGTAGATTGAGTGTTTTGGCCATTCTCTTGCCTCTCATTTAGTATTCCCGCTCCTTGCTAGGGATCCTCTCCTCTGGGCCACCATGGGTCACCAGCTAGCACCTATGGCACTCCCAGACCCCTCTCCCTGCCAGAAAATTGCTCCAAGTTTCAAAAGTACCTTCGTTGCCTTCACCCCATCCCAACCCTCTGTCTGAATGCCAAGACCTTAGCAGGATCGGGGACAGCATTAGAGACACATTTACAGTTAGTTCCAGTTATATTAGGAGCAGCTATTCCTCTAATTACTTCTTCTGCCTTTTGAGACATCAAATTGTCATTAAGAAAAAAATCAATACATTATCAAGTTCTTTTCAGTAAAATGACCCTGGCAGGTGTCTAGATAGCAAAGGCCCTGTAGCCATTATTTCTTGTTCCTGTGCTACCTTTAACACTTGTAAAAGCTGTCTATGGCTTGTCTCTCCTTTTGTCTTTCCTTAAATGTTCTTCAGCACATTCTCTCTAAATACACAGTGCTTTTTAAAAATGAGATCTTCCTTCAAAGGAGGTGTCATTTGTCACTGTCCTATTCCAATCATGATGCTCATTGCATGAGTCCATGCTGCATGCTGTCCTTGAAACAGGGTCGCACTCAGGCTGTAGTGTAGTGGTGTGATCACAGCTCACTGCAGCCTCCACCTCCCGGACTCAGGTGATCCTCCCACCTCAGCCTCCCGAGCAGCTGGGACTACAGGCAGGCACCACCACACCCAGCTAATTTTTTAAAATTTTTTTGTAGAGATGGGGTCTCACTTTGTTGCTCAGGCTGGTCTCAAACTCCTGGGTTCAAGTGGTCCTCCCACCTGATTGCATGCAGGGTGAACTTAGGTCGAGAGAAGCAGGTGAAGAACATGGATAGCAGGGAAGGCTCAGCTTAGTGGAAAGTCTGACTGATTGGTGGTGCAGGCTGGAGGATTGGCCAGCAGGTAAGACCTCACACATTCATGAGCACTCTCAATGTGCAGTCAGATGGACCTGGGTTCAAATCTGAATTTTTCCACTTACTAGCTGTGGTCTTGGGCAAGTTACTTTAACTTTAGTTTCTTTGCTTGAAAATAGAGAAAAAAAATCTTCATTAAAAAATCCTTGTGAAATAAAAAAAGAGAATCTATGACCATAGACATGAAAAAAATCCTTGTGATAAAGTTGACTTTAGTAAGGATATTAAAATGCCTATTAATTCTCATACCCTTCTTATACCTGGTCTGCCTTTGTCTGTTCATCAACTGAGTTCACAAGGGTTGGTCCCAGCCCTTTTTTGTTGTTATTGTCTCTCAAATGTGTGACATTTTTTGTTACTTAAATTTTAACAAATGTATTTTTATCTCTACAATGATTATTTGGAGCACACCATATGTCTTTCTTTCACATAATCCCTTACTTCTAACATGGCACTTATTGTAAAATGTCTTGAATTAAGTTTATAACAGTTTTTTGATGGGGATGGGAATCCACACATTCAGAAGATATAATGTACACCTTATCTGTACGTTAAAAATTCCTAATTTTCAGAAAGGCTAAAAGTGAGGTTTCTAAAACTCAAGTAAATCAATTTGTTTCTTCTCTATTTTGTTACCTATCAAGAAACAAGTTATATAACGCAATGCAATGCTAGCCGAGTCCCTTTGCTCTTCAAATGTTTAAGTGAGACTGCAGCTGCACAAATTTAAGAATTTGTACAAATCCGGATTCCCCTAAATTTTTGCAAATTCTCAACTTCTCAGCTTTTTTTAGGACTCCATCTGCAACCTGGGCATCCCAACAGGGCTGGGCTGTGTGCTCTGCTCCCTTTGACTCTGATATAAACAGGACAGGGCTCAACAGTCCTAAGAATTCTATATGGCTTGGATCTGTGTTAGATTGTAATCCCCAATATTGAACGGAGGTGGGAACCTGATGGGAGGTGATTGGATCATGGGGGCAGTTTCTCATGAATGGTTTAGTACCATTCCTTGGTACTGCCCTCACAATAGTGAGTTCTGAGATCTGGTTGTTTGGAAGCGTGCAGCACCTCCCATCCTCACTCTTGCTCCTGCCCTCACTATGTGACATGCAAGCTCCCGCTTTATCTTCCTCAATGATTGTAAGCTTCCTGAGGCCTCTCCAAAAGCAGATGTCGCTATGCTTCCTGTACAGCCTGCAGAACTGTGAGCCAATTAAATCTCTTTTCTTATAAATTACCCAGTCTCAGATCTTTCTTTATAGTCATGCAAGAACAGTCTGACACAAATTCCACTCTGCAAAGCAAGCATGAGCAGCCCCCAAAGTTTCCCAAGCACATACAAAAATCATGTCACTATGCACCATAGACATCCTTGTTTTCAAAATATCTTTTTGGCAAATAAAAATTGTATACATTTGTGGTATACAATGTGATATTTTGATACATGTATACATTGTGGAATGGTTAAATCAAGCTAACATATCGATCACCTCACACACTTACCATTTTTTGAGGTGAGAACATTTACAATCTACTCTCTTAACAGCTTTCAAAGATACAATCTTTTTAAAGATACAATCTATTATCATTACCTCTAGTCACCATGCTTGGCCAGATGTGGGTTCAGAAGGTAACCTTGGATAGAGTCTTCTCTCTGTCAGTTTCTCCTCTATAAGTGGGGTTGATAACAGCCCTTGCCAAGCGGGTGTAAGGAGTGGAGATGCTGACATGGAACTCCAGCACACACTGAGTGACTGAGAGCCCAGAGATGGAGTGTGCCAGTCCCCAGCTCACTTCCTGTCACATACGGATGGAATGCCAACACCCCTCCTCTGCCATTCATGCAGGGACCATCACAGGGATGCCAGTGGGTAACTCACGTACTTCTAAGGGACCCTCTGACTGTGCTTGGTAAAAAGAGGCACTGTGTCAACCACTGTGCTTGTCAATAAGGAGGAGCCACAGAAACAGCTGGCTCCGGAGCTTGCATTTCTAAGTAGGCCCTCCATCTGCAACCAAACATGTTTCTGTCCTCAGTCCTAACCCACGTGTCCCATGAGGCAGGGTCATGTGTTTCAAAGGATCTCTGCAGATGAGAGTCAGTGACCCAGTCTGCACTGCATCTGGTGTTATTTCCATCTCAGCATTCAGGAAGCCAGAGCTCCAGCCACGCCTGAGCAGTGTGGTGTGTGGAATGAGCTCCTCCACCTTTAAGTTCAGTCATTTAGTGCCAACCACAGCATCTAGCACAGAGTAGACACTCAATGATGTGTCTATAAATTAATGGCACAAGCACCACCGACTCCTGATTATGTTCCACAGGAATGCCAAAATGTTCAGAAAGTGAAAGCAGTGAAGCAGTCAGTAATTAGAATTCCAAAAACTTTTAATGCCACACTTAAGCAAATCGAGCAGTTCCTCCTTATGTAGTCCTATTAAAACCATCAACCACTTTGGTTATTTGTGTCTCTGGCTTAAACTCCCAGGCTGGTTATCCCAGGAACTATCAGCTAAATTTAAAGATTCAACTGTGTACAATATTTAGGGGTCATTTTTTAGAAGTAGTAAATTTCTTTCAATTATGATATTTGATTAAAGACATTAAAATTATCCATTTTCTGGTTGTTACCAGAGTTTTCTATAGTATATATCTTATAATTTTAAATATATAGGCTATATATAGCCAAGTGAAAGCTAGAAGCAATATGCTGACTTTTAATTAAGTAACAATTTTAAAGTCATACATAAGACTCCAAATAAAATGCTTTCTCCAAATAAAAATGGTATATATTATACTAAAGTTCAAACTTTAGAGCATTAATAATAGCCAGACTTTCTCATCTTTCTTGTCTCCAAATTCTCTAATATAATTATTTGCTGATACTAAAGCATACAGAATTTATTCAATATAAAGGCGTGAGTGCATTATTTTTGTCACTAGAGGGCAGGAAATTAAAGTACATTATTTCCAAAATCTCTTAGAGATAAAAATGCTGTATTCAGGGAATCGTGATGATTTTCTAAAAGAAGGAAAGAATTCAGGAAACAAATATTATCCTAGTGAATAATTCATGAGCACTAATAAATGTAACAAATGGTCAACTCAATTGGTTTTGCCTTAATAATTTTTATAGGAAAGAAATATGAATTTTTATTGGAGGATAATCTTAAGAATAAATATTTTCCTAACACACAATACATCTCTTGTTTAATAGTTTCAATTTGCTGTAAAAGAAAAACTCTCTTCTTGCTTTCTTCTGTAGCTATTCATGTGGGGTTTCTCAAAAATTTAACTGATCTGTTAACTCTTTAGCTAATTGTTTAAATTTTTAAAAATGGAACTCCTTCTGTTGACTTTCAGTTACTTTCTAAGCAGCTTTCCAAGTGTTCTTCCATAACTGGCGCTCGATGTATGCCTCCTTGCCCTATATCTCCAGTTAAACCTCCTAAGAAGTTTTTCACACCTAACATTTCTGGAAGCACCTACTAAATGAACCAGATGGGGCTCAGTGGCTTTCTGTACTCCTTGGATCCCAAACACATAGTTAAAATTAGACATTTAAATAACAAAATAATACAAAGAAAAATGACCGAAGGTTAATGCTGCGGACAGAGAATTCAAAGCAAGTAATCTTGGGCAATAATGGTCCTTTTGTCTCAATGCTAGTGGGGTAAGCAGAATAATGTCCTCCTAGAACCTGTGAATATGTTACTTATATGGCAAAGGGATGTGCAGAGATGATTAAGGTGAAAAACCTGGAGAGATGTGGAGCAGTTCTTCCGGATTGTCCAGGTGGACCTAATGAAATCACACAGCTCATAAAATTAGATGAAGGAAGCAGAAGAGGAGATAGATGAGATGGAAGAAGAAGAGATTGGAAGCATAAGAGGGAACTGACCCACCCTTCCTGGCTTTATAGATGTGGAAGTGTGGTTACCCTCAAGGAATGTGGGTGGCCTCTAGGACCTGTAAGGGGCCCGCAGCTGATGACAGCAAGAAAATGAGGACCAGCGTTCCACGGCTGTAAGGAACAGAATACTTCTAATGACCTGAATAAGCAAGGAAATAGATTCTTCCTTAGGGCCTCAGAGAGGGGCACAGCCTGCCCACACCTTGATTTTAGCCCTGTGAGACCCGTGTTGGACTCCTGGCCTGCAGAACTTCAGGACAATATTTTTGTGTTATTTAAGCAGCTAAATTTTGTGTTATGATACTCTAGGAAATGAATGTGCCTGACCATTAATGATGGGATGGGAATTTCCCTTGCCTGGTCTCACCCACAACCTTGGCTTTGCACGCTGTTCCCAGCATCTGGAACATACCCCCAGGTTTTTCTGTTTACCCACGACTACACTAAGCTTTCCTGTAAACAATAGTGCATGAACTGAGTCCTGTGGGAGGAGTTAGCCAGAAGAAATGGGAGCTGTTCTGATCCTGCCCTACCTAGGCTTTGAGGGCAGGGGGGCTGTTATCTAGAGAAATGCCCTCAAAGGGCAACCAGTAGGTGTGACATAGAGTTGGCCAGTGTTAGCGTCTACGACCATCACCAAGAAATGTATCCACTGCCATTGCCTGCCTAAGGGCCTTCTAAGGTTGCAGAGGGTATCAGGAGGGAGGCTGCCCAGGCTATTTTCCAGGAGAGGCCACAGAAGAAAGGGAGCCTATTCAGGGGCATTTAAAGAAATCTTTTGTGCCCAGGGGCTTCTTTTCATTACAGCAGGGAAGTATATTTCGATGACTTCTCAGCCATTCACTGGACAGACTTGAGTGTGAGGGAGGTTTTAAGCCAGGCAGAAAGTTAATTTCGAATACTAGTTAATAAATCTATTTTTTATTTTCTTTTATTGCACAGAAGCTGGTAATCTAGGACCTACATGTGAACAACTTTATATGAATATTTTTTCTACTTGGTTTACTTGGGTTGGTACGATACATTATATGTAAGCTCCTTGAACACTGTGGATTACCCCTAACGTGTATGAATGTCTGAGGTTTTGTAAATTAAGGGATGTTTGTGTGAATAAAGTTACTTGATAGGGTCAAAAGAGTAAAAAAAGAAATAAAAGAAAGAGAAAAAAAGAAATAGCTGTCTCAGGCAGAAGGGTCAGTGTTAATAAAGGCACAGAGACAAGAAATTGTGTGATGTGTGTGAAGGAACTGAAGGCTGCTTGCATGTTGAACCGTAAAGTAAGACAGGGAGCAAAAAGAATGAAGCTGAATGAACCAAACCAAAAGCAAATAGCATGTTCAATGTCACCTCAACCTGTAAGCAATAAGGAGTGATATGGTTTGGCTGCGTTCCCACCCAAATCTCATCTTGAATTGTAGTTCCCATAATCCCCACCTGTAGTGGGAGGGACCAGGTGGGGGTAATTGAATCATGGGCATGGTTTTCCCCATCCTGTTCTCATGATAGTGAGTTAGTGCTCATGAGATCTGATGGTTTTATAAGGGGCTTCTGCCTTCACTGGACCCTCATTCTTTTCCTTGCTGCAGCCATGTGATAAAGGATGTGTTTGCTTCCCTTTCTGCCATAACTGTAAGTTTCCTGAGGCCTCCCAGCCCTGCAGAACTGTGATTCAATTAAACATCTTTCCTTTATAATTTACCCAGTCTCGGATATATCTTGTTAGCAGCATGAGAACAGACTAATCCAGGGAGCTGTTCATGGACTTTTAGGCAGAGTTGAACAGGGTTTAAGCATGATGATCATAGGCAATCATTCTTGTAGCTGTAAGGAAGACAGAGGCATTGGAATGTTCTTGTAAAAGGCCAGGTAAGATAAGACAATGGTAGTAAGGACAAGGACAGCTGTTTGAGGATGAATCCAACTAGTATCTAGTTCATGAAATCAACAGAATAGTTAGTTATTATTGTAGTCTCCATTTCTTTTTTCAAATGAAGAAAACAAAGCCAGACAAATTATGTAACTTTCCCAAGATTGCTCACAAATATTCATGTAAGAGTTCAAATTCAGGAGATCTGGCTCCAGATTGTATGCATTTCACTATGACATACAACAATAAGGAGAGGTGTAAATAGAATAGGGGTCAGGAAAGAGAAACCATGAAGCACTTTGGGCATTCCGAGTGGAGAGAAAATAACTTTTGCTGATGGAATCAAAAAGGGTTCTTGAGGAGGTAGCATTAGGTTAAGCCATAGTGGACACAAGACGCCTGGAGCATTGACAGAGAGGGTACAACGCTGAAGGAGGGAGGTGACTGAAGGTCCAGGGGTGAGCTTGTACATGGGAGGCACAAGGAAGAGCTGTGTCTGGTTTGGTGTAAAAGGAACAACAGCATGTGATAGGGCTGAAAGGGAGGTGTGGCCAGAATTTGGAGGAAGCTAATTAGGCCTTTTTTAAGTAATCAAAAAAAATCTGCAGAGGATTTTGAGCAGGGTTAAGATTATGATCAATGGTGTGTTTTTAGGGGGAATTCATTCAGCAGCAGTGTTTAGGGAGAGTTAAAATAGCATCTCCAGGCCAGGCGCAGTAGCTCACACCCATAATCCCAACATTTTGGGAGGCCAAGGTGGAAGGATTTTTTGAGGCCAGGAGTTTGAGACCAACCTGGACAACATAGCAAGATCCCATCACTACCAAAAATTAAAAATGTAGCCAGGCATGGTGGCACTCACTTGTAGTCTTAGGTACTTGGGAGGCTGAGGCAGGAAGAGTACTTGAGCCCAGGAATTTGAGGTTACAGTGAGCTGTAATGGTGCCATCTCATTCCAACCTGGGTGACAGAGTGAGACCCTGTCCGCAAATAATAATCATCTCTCTTTAATGCTACCTGCCTCCCAACATTGCCCTGTCAGAAGTTATCCAAGAATTCTATATTGGTTTCCTACGATGTTATAACTAATTACTACATACTTGGTAGCTTAGACAACACACATTTACTCTGTTAGAGTTCTTGAGGCTATAAGTCCAAAATCAAAGTGCCACCACATTCAGTATCTGGCGAAGACCTGATTTCTGGTTCATATACGGCACCTTCTTGCTGTATCCTCACATGGTGGAAGGGGCAAAGAAGCTCTCTAGGGCCTGTTTTATCAGGGCACCAATCCCATTCATCCCTTTAATCCCTGTCACCTCCTAAAGGCCTCACCTCCTAATAGCATCACACTGGGGATTAGCAACATATAAACTTGGGGGGACACAAACATTCAATCCATAGAAGCTGCCATATTGATAAATCTCAGAAATGGAAAGGCAGTTATCTAGCTTGGAAACCCAACTATCTGTCTATGAAGAGGTCTACAACTAGATACCTTGAAGTCCTGAAATAAAACAGATGGCATCATCAGCTGGGGTTTTGAAGGAGATCGTTTTGGTGAAGGAATTGGTGTAGATAGGGTTAAGGGAATCACCAGGGGTGTTGAAGCACACTCAAGGGCTATCTGTGACTGGAAACCATTAGTACTGGTAGGCGTGAGGGAAGAAGGGGAGAAAGATGGGCCAGGTTGGTAGCTCACGCCTGTAATCCCAGCAATTTAGGAGGCTGAGGTGGTCAGATCACTTGAGATCAGGAGTTAGAGACCAGGCTGGGCAACATGGTGAGACTCCATCTCTACAAAAAAGTTAAAAATTAGCTGAGTGTGGTGGCATGTGCCTGTAGTCCCAGCTACTCAGAAAGCTGAAGTGGGAGGATCACCTGAGCTTAGGGAGGTTGAGGCTGCAGTGAACCGTGATCGCACCACTGCACTCCAGCCTTGGTGACAGAGTGAGACCTTGCCTCAAAAAAAAAAAAAAAAAAAAAAAATGTTGAAGAGGGAGGCTTTTCTGGAATCAGGCATGACCAAGCCCTTGGGAGAACAGAGAATAATAATCATGCTCACCAATAACACACATTTTCTTAAGGCTTGGAGATGTCAAGAACTAAAACTAAGCCACATCACCCCTTTTCCCACCAGCCATAATATATAATGTCCTGCTTTGATCTCTAAGAGTTGGCTACAGCCCCAAACACAGATGTTTTCTGGAGATCACTTTTGAAAGACTGTGCAGTAACACCTCCATTTCATCCAAATGAATTAAGGTGTCTCTTAGCAGCCTTGTGTTCATCAGAGCTCTGAGCTGGTTTGATACAAACTGGATAAGGCTAGAGGAACCTGAAACGTGTACAGTTCCATCTTGTCACCAACCCTATATGAAATGCTGTAGGCCCTGAGGCCTACCTACCTGGCCACAACCCTGAGGCCCTGAGCAACAGTCTCACTCTATCTAGTGAGGATGAGAAATGTACCTTTTGTCTCATTTCCAGGCCACAATGTCACGAGATTTTGTACAGTGTGCTGCCAAAGGTGAGTCTTGAATGCAAAGATTGGGAGGGGGCTGGTCACTCCTCAGTGCAGCAGACAATTCCTGCAGGATTCAAACCCCAAAGATACTTCCCTGAAAGGTGGTAGAAAAGCTGTAAACAGGAAACCAACACTTACACAAAAGGATTCCACATATTCTAAAAGCCTAAAATATTGTTTTTATTGTCATTATTGTTACCTTCACTGAAACTCTTACAAGAAAATCATCGCACATGAACTTCACAGCTGAACAATTTTTTTTTCTGTTTTTCAGTTCCTCTGTAGGGCCCAAAATAGGTAATTACAGAGGCAAATGAAACTCTTTGTGCAATCCAAAGGTTTTGAGGGAGCCACCACCACCTACACACCAGGCAGCAGGTCCCATGGGAAACATTAAGTGTGAACCACATCTGAATGAAAGTGGAAACCGCCAACTTTAGTTCTGGCTTTGAAACATATGGTGCAATATATTATCAGCATGCAGACTATAATTAAGGACACAGTCTCTCAATAATAATGCCTAAATGTGCATGTCCTCGGCTATATACTGCCTTCTGGAATGGAATCGGATATGGTCAAGCTTTGGTCTTGGGGCAACACTGAAGTTTGTTGACTGCAGTGATCAGGCTCCAAGTGATATGTGCCTCCCTCACCCACTGCCACCAGCCTTCAAGCAGCCAGCAGTATTTCCTTGCCAATGAGTTTCATATTTTGTGTTATATGACCCCATTATCTTGATCCCAAGCAAATGGGTTCAGGGCCTGGAGTCTGAGTCAGTGACTTTTTTGTGGTCAGTAGCCTATGAGGTAGTATAGCCTGAGAATCTCTCAGAGGCACTCTGCACTGAGAGTGTCAACCCCATGCAATTAAATATTCTCTCTAGAGAAATCTCAATGGTGGCAGAAGCCGGGTAGCAGAAGCACCCAGGAGTAGGCACAAGCCGTGATGTAAAGAATAGTCGTGAAGAAGGCAGTGGGAAGTGGCAGAGAAGCTGTAGCTTGGCATGAAGCACTGCCATGGAAGCTGAGGCTCCAAATAATTTTGTAAGCAGAAAAGAGAGTAGGGAGCTGTGGATGCCCGATGCTGATGCAGCTACTGCAGCACTCTGAACAGCCATGAATGACATTTCACCTCCTTAGTCCCTCTCTGTGAAATTGTGTTTCTCTATGTATCCTGATAAAAACTGCTCTCACTGAGGTAGCATGTGCACATCTCCGTGCCTTGCAACTAGGAAAAAATTAAATGAACACGGAAGACTTGGTGTTGAAACCACATTTGTACACATGAAAGTCATTCCCGTCAGGAACATTCTTTTGGCACACATAGGACAGTGGGTAAGTACAGGGCTTGGAGAAATAAAGCAGCAAGCACCATGCTACAGTTTTGCCAAAGCAGTCAAATGCCTCCCGTGTGCCAGAAACTCTACCAGGACAAAATTGGTCACAATTTGGGGAAATTGTTGCAAGTAATTTGAAAGAAACATTAACTATTAAAGATTTTAATTCCTACTGAGCATAACACTACAATATTTGTAGCAACACAACTACATTGTGGGCTCCCTTAGTGCCAGAAATGCGTCCTATTGTTTATGCATGACCTTGCATACCTATTGGACTGTGTGACGCTGGTCACTGCTTCTTACGTCTAGGTCGTCAAGGCACCTGGTCCAACATTTAGGTAGCCATAGCCATGAAACAGCAATGCCTTGGGTTTATGGCTGTGTAGAATTCCCCACCTGGAAAGCAATGAAAGGACAAAGAGTAATCTCTTTCTATTACAAATGTTAACATATATCTTATTATTAAGAGCAGCAAAAGATAGCTTCCACCAATTTCTTCATAGGAATAGCAATATGGCTCGCAGTGGAGATAGTTCTTTCTCAGAAGGCTGGCTAGTTGACTGGCTGCTTCCAAATGGCAGTCAATTCTAATTAATTCCCCAACAGCACAAGATCTCGTCCTCAGTTTCGCAGACTCACATAGATGGACGTATAGAAACTAGAATGTCAGCTTATTAATTCACATTGGCAATGTAACCACCAGATGGTGGACATTTACATCTGCCTGAGCACGGTCTCCAAATGATAGGTACATAGAAAGCCATATTCCAGGCAGTTCCTTAGTTTGAACAGATTGAAGGAACCATGCTACATTATACCTTCATGTTTTATGACATCTGTCGTCCATCGCAGTCATACCCACAATGGGCAGGTCTTTACCAGGTATACACTGGACTCACACTGGCACCATGGGGCACGCTTTCTTCTAAGCAGGGCTTGGATGAGCATGGCCACCAAGTTCTAGCCTTTTGAGGTCTCTTTTTATGTTATAGAGCCTGGAATTATTAACTTTGATGGCCACCTACCTCTTCGGCAGTCTGACAAAGCCCATAAATACCTGCTTAGAATAATACTTTTAAATGCTTAAAATAATAAGTAAGGTTGCAAATGAAACCAATCATAATGAAATGGTTCTATCTACTCAGTTTAAGGTCCCCTGAAAACTGGCCCATTCACACAGTCTCTCTCCAAATCAGGTATAATAAAATCGATCACATTTTTCTTACTAAATTAAACTCACATTTTTGCCTGGCCTCTTGGAGATTATTTCTAGATTGCCTTGGTTAGAGTTTGGGAAATTTCCAACTCTTCTGTTCTGCCGCATAATCACAAAGTGTTTCCTGATCATGCCAACACATGGCTCACACCAACACATGGCTGACAAAAACCATCATTTCTTCTATCTTCAATTCCTAGGTTCCTCACTATCATTCCCAAGTACTGATACACAGTAGAAAAAAATTAAGAAGCAATGCTGTACAGTGATAACGGTCTAGATGGAACCCCCTCATCTTAGCTTACCTAATATTTACTAAATACCAACTGTATATTGAACACGGCAGAGATCTACCCCTTGTTCCCTGGAGTGTCCGGAGTCCAGAGAGCGCTTCTCCAATTCAATCTCATCCCCCAGGAGACTCTAGGCAAATCACTTAACGCTCTGGGCTTCAATTTTCTCATGTGTAAAATATGTAAATAACAGTAATATCTCTACAGGTGGTTGTGAATGAGATAAATGGAAGAATGTATGTGAAAATTGTGTGTATTACCAAATAGGACATTGAAAAATACAAACACCTAGATACTTTGAGAACATTTATCACACCTAACTTCAACTCCTGCTAATTATCACTAAGCAGACCCCACCCCCCCCAACATTCTTCAACGTAAGAGGCGTCAGGGCCTTATCCTCTTTCAATATATCATACCATTTTTTCTGTTTTATGTATTAAAGCATAATTTGCCATTAAAATAGCAGCATCTTAAAATACTCTTGGTCCTCCTAAGATATTTTAGACCAGAAAACCACTGTGGGTGGTTAAGCTCCATGACTTTTACTACCTGCTATTGACTTCACAGAAACTGAGCTCCCCATTCTTAGAGGTGATCAGGCAGGAGCTTACAGCATTTCCTGGGAGGGTCTGATCTGTGTGCCCTGCATGCCAGGAAGCCAACAACCTACACTCTCTTTGTTTTACGGATCTCCTAATGAGGACTTCTGAAACAGTCGGCCCACCCTCTCTCCATAAAGCTGGTGTTAGACATTTTCCTCTTAGGTATCCTTTCAGATTGCCTCTTTACTCAATCTGTTGGTATCACAGATAGGTTACAAGCTGCACTCACATATACAAGGATAGGCAAAATATCCCAAGAACATTTCTTCCTATAAAACTGCTAAACATATACCAACTGTGTAAAAAATCATCACTGAAACCTAAGTCTTGATAAGCTCAGAAAGGACTGTGAGTCTCTTCCTATGCTCTCCATTTCAGACTTTTTTCTTTTACACCAGAAAAAGCTGGTTTTTCTCCCTCTCTCTAAAACATAAGAGAAAACTTATGTTTACACCTCATAGACATGGCAATCATCATACAGTCCTCACCACTGTCTTACTCATGGTGAAGAAAATCTCCCCTATTTGAAATAAATTCATAAGAAATAAATTCTGCTAGCCACAACATCAGATTCCCAGAAATGTCACATTTTCTAGAAATGTTGTTTAAAAGTTAAAAAAAAAATAGCTTTTTTTTTTTTCATGAGACCTTGAATACAACAGATCAGCACTTATGTCATGTTTCTTCACATTTTTATTGCTAAGCTCTAACCTTTTGGTTACCTCTCTGGCAGGTGTGTGCTATGCTGGCCGTGCAACCATGAGGAAGATGTGATCCCGACCCTCAGGGAACTTACTATCTATCTGCGGCTTCCAACATTGACATCATTGCACACCCATTAAGAGGTAATTTGTTACCATCAATAGTACCATTACTAATCTACTGAAGTTAGTGCAGGATTTTACTTTCCTCTTTGTAAATTGGATCACGTTTTAAATTATCCCTAAAATACATGCAATCATTCTGATTTGCTTTCTTGAGTGTGAGACAATGGGGAGAGTTACAGTGACACCCAGATTTTGCTCGAGAGATATGTGAACATCACCTTTCATGAGTGTCACAGAAGAGGAAGAGGGGTTGAGAACAGCTTGCCTGGCACGTCCAATCATGTGTTGGCCTTGACAATCATAAGATTAAGATGTAGCTCCTACCCTTAAGGGGCTTATAATATAACTGGCAAGACAATTTAAACACAAATCTATCCGATACCCAATGGGTTAGATATAATTCAAAGCTAAATTATGGGATTTGGGTGATGGAAATGAAAGAAAGCAGAACTCAGTGAGGAATGACTTCATGTAGGTCTTGGCACATTTTGTGATGGTGGAGAGACTTCAAGGATGGGAAGACTTTGACAGGGCCATAGGCTCAACAGGTGAGAGTCACAGAGAAAAGCATATTGAAGAGGCGTGGGCTTTCTCCAAAGTGAGAATGACTGAGCCTACTCTTGCTGCTTTCAATAGTCTTTCCACATCTCCCACTAATCCACTCAGAGTTACAGCTCTCATTAGGTCAAATCTCAAATCTGTCCATTTCTCCTCAACCCCACAGCCTTCACCTTAACTCAAGAATTCTTCAGGGCTCACCTCTTTTCCTGTAACAACTTCCTAATGGCTCTCCCTGACTCTACTCTTGGCTGGCTCATCCTCTACAGAATGACCCTCCTAATATCAAATTGACCACGAAACTAACTCCTCTACGTAAAACTGCTCCATGACTCACCTTTTGCCTCTGGAGAAAGCTCAACATGAGGCTTACTATAGTGTAGTTTTCACTCACTTCTTCAGCCTCATCTCTTGCCATTCTCCCCTCTGCATTCTCCTCCCCAGCCACAGACTTATTTGACATTTTCTGAGTGCACCATGTTTCCCACAAAACCCTACGCCTTTATATAAAGTACCTAGGTGTTTGTATTTCTCAGTGTATAAGCTGTTATTCCTACTTGGCATGCTCTTCTCTGAATCACTCCTCCACCTCCCATCTGCCACCTCACCCACCTGTTGTCTTTGTTTGGCCAATTCCTTTCTATGTCTTGAGTTCAGGTTGGGCTAGGTGTTCCTCCTATGGCTTCCCATGGAGCCTTGTGTGCTCAGCACTATCCTGTACCTGTTTGATAAAAGGATTATAATTTCCCTCTGGGCAGGAACAATGTCTTATCTATCATCATATCCCTATTGCTTTGCACAAAGCTTGTTACATGTTTGTTGCATGAATGAATGAAAGGAAAGGAAAGGCCATGATATGGGAAAAAATGAAGCAGAAAATCGAGGCTCAATTAAATAAGTAGCATGAAGTCCTTATATATTCTTCAGCAGAAAAATATGATTCAAGCAGTTTTAGAAGGATAATTAGAAGGTTCATTCAAGAAAAATAGGTGATGCATAAGAAGACTAGCTAGGAGAACATCATAATAATTGCATATTGATGTAATGACATTGGAAGTAATAATAGTAACAATCATGTCTAACATTTACTCAGCACTCAATAAATGCCAGGTACTGCTGTGTCTTAAATGTATTAACTTATGCTCACAACAACCCCTGCCTAGAAGATAAAGGGAGATTTCCAAGAAAGAAAAAAGCATATTTTTATCTCATTCTACACATGAGGAAGACTAGGTACGGAGGGGTTAAGTAACTCACCCAAGATAGTAAAGCCACAAAGTGGCAGAGATTAGAAGCAACTTATAAAAATTATTTCAAAGGGAGAAGAAACACAACTTGAGAGCCAAGCTATTAGAAGATAATGGCATAGGAGAATCAAAAATAACTTTCAGGTTTCTAACCTAGAAAAACATGGAAGAAGTTGGGAAGATAAGTCAACTTGTTGGGAGATACTGTGATCATTTGGGATAGACTGGACTTAATGTCATGGCTAGACATCCTGGTCAAAATGACCCGTAAACAGTGATAATTACTCACAGCAGCCCCACACAAGCTTCCTGCAAGCCTATTGCCTTACACTTGCATGGGCTTGAGGAGTTGCAAACATGAACTTGAAATGATATTTTTTAAAGTATTGACTTAATGATGTTCAGTAGGTAAAGAGGAGTCAGTGAAGGGTTTTAAATAGCAGGGTGACATGGTTTTAGTTCACTTGGGTGACCAAGCGAAAGGTGACTTTGAGGAGGACTTTCTGAAGTCAGGAGCACAGATTAAGAGTTGAAAAGCTTTGTACACTTAAAAATGGCTAAAATGGTAAATTAAAAGTATATTCATTTAACCATGATTTTAAAAAAAAAGACTTGAGAGGTTGTTTCAAGGGTCCAGATAAGAAAGAATAAAGGCAGGAACTGGGACAAGGTCAAGGGAAACTTAAAGATTTATTTTGTCATGAATCCTCCCAGTTGTTCTAGCTAGAAATATAGGAGTGATTTATTATTTAATACTTATTGACCTAGTGCTACATGCCTGGCACTGTGCTAGGACACAAAGATGGATAACAATCTGTGCTTAGATTGCATAATGCAGTCAATTGTCTAGTGAAGTAAACAGATCTATATATATATACAATATTCAGAATACACCATGTCAGGGCAGCATTTGAGACAAGTAAAAGCCATTACGGAAGCACGGTGGAGGGCACCCAACCCCTATAAGTTGGGAAAATTGTTGTGGAAGTGCTCTGAGACATAGTGGTCCCTGCCTTGGATCTTAAACAGTAAAGAAGACCTTACCAAGTAAAGGAGAACTAGAGGGATAAAAGACATTCCAAGTTTTTTTAAAAAGAGAGAGAAAAGAAAAGAAAAAAAGAGCACATGAGGTATTGTTAAGGCATTTTCTGGTAGGCATGGGGGTAAAGGAAGAGACTGAGAGGTCTGGCTCGTGAAGGTTCCAGCATAGTTGCTGTTCTCATGACACAGCCATTCCCTTTTCCTGCTGTTATAGTTCGTTCTTGGGCTGCTGATAAAGACATCACTGACACTGGGTAATTTATCAAGGAAAGAGGTTTAATTGACTCACAGTCCCACATGGCTGGGGAGGCCTCACAATCGTGGCAGAAGGCAAAGGGGAAGCAAGACATGTCTACATGGCAGCAGGCAAGAAAACCTTGTATAGGGGAACTCCCCTTTATAAAGCCATCAGATCTCAGGAGACTTATTCACTGCCACAAGAATAGCATGGGAAAGAATGCCCCCATGATTCAATTATCTCCCAGCAGGTCCCTCCCATGATACATGGGAATTATGGGAGCTACAATTCAAGATGAGATTTGGTGGAGGACACAGCCAAACCATATCACCTGCATAGGTGGTGATGGTGCCAAGAACCCTCACGACTCTGATGGAGAGGGCAGCACCATCAGGCAGGGTAGGCAGCTTGTACCTTTGGGAGATATTAGGAGACAGCCCCTATGACGTGCTTTCATCCTCCCTCCAGAAGAGGGAGCAGGGAGGAGGCTTCTTAAGAAGATTCTGAGGATGGAGCAGGTCTTGGCAATAGTCATCACTGAGATAAGATTGAGTAAGAGTGGAGAAATGGAAGTTTCCCAGAGCTAACTGTAGAGTTATGAACAAGTAACCATGAGGCACATCTTAGAGACTCCTAGTTTACTCCCAGGACAAACTAGGAGTCACCACCTGCAGGGGAAATGAAGTTCTAGGGATGTCTTCAATGGTGGCAAAAGTCAGAAAAATGTATTACATAGCACTTAAGAGCAGGTATCTGAAGTCAGACACTCATTTTAATATTCAGACTTTATCAGTTGATAACTGTCTGAGCTTGGCAGTGCTGTTAACCTCTCTGATCCTATGCTTTTTCTACAAAATGGTGATAAAAATAGCACCTGCTTTACGGTGCTGCCACAAAGACTGAATGTGATGACACCATGTGCTTTGTCCAGTCCCTGACACATGAGAAGATGCCCAGGATTTGTTACTACAACCATTACTACTCAAGATACCCCCATTTTATCCTCCCCAGTCAGAAAGACAAGACACTCAGAAATGTAGATCCCACTGGTATCATTTTCAAATTGATCATATAAATCAGTATTTTTTAAGAGTTAGTTTTCTAGAAGTTTTTCTTCCATATAGTGAAGGACACCCACTAGTTACTCTTATATAGCTGAGTATCTCTACATAAAGCAAAAAATAGGAAAAAATGCTTACTATTTACTGATAATACAAAATAAAATATGCCAAATATGGCTTCTTAGCACTAATTTTAGAGTGAACTAATTAATGAGAATTTCTCTCTTTCTGTCCTATAGTTTCCTTGTTTAGTAAAAAATTAAGCAGTCTTGTTATAAAATTAGTTCAATAGACAGAGTTGATTGTCCTTGGAGATGACTTCAGGGGAAGGTCTGGTATTTCACACACAAGATGAAAGAGCACATAGTAGCTATTTCTGGAACTGAAAAAAGGGGCCATTAACACATTTCAGTGAGTTTTTCCCTTGAGAAATTGTGCCAGGTACACATTTTACATTTTCACTTACTAAGAAAATGAATATCTTAAAATACAAGAACTAATTTAACTCCAGTGTCATACACTAACAATCCCAAGTCACCCTTATCATAGGAATGATTCAAAAGTTAAGTGAAATGAAGATTTCTACATTTTTAAAAAATAATTTCAAGGCAGAAAAATGTTACTTGCCATCAGAAATGTATGAACCCTAATGAATAAAAATATAATTGACAGGGAAAACACAAAATTTGTCTAAGTGAAACTGAATCTGGTAATCATATTGCCAAACAATACTCTAAATTTTATATAGAAACTAACGCCTTAAAACAATTGAGAGTACAAAACTATCTGGCAATGTTAACTTCTGAAATGATCTTCAAACTGTGTAGAAAGGACTAACATTGTTAAGCAGGAACTGAATCCCAAGATACAGAGGAAAGTAAAGTACTTGGTCACAGTAGATGGTATCAAGCTTTCACACCAAGATATATTATATCTCAGGATACAAAGCGAATGTGCAGGTGCAATCAGGGACCCAAATAGACTCCCCAGGAGAAATCAGAGAAATGAAAACAATATTAAGACTTGGAGTAAAATGCCTCTCTCTTCCAAAAGATAAGCTGTAGAAAATACCAAAGAATAAACTTTATATCTATATCTAGAAAAATTCTAAAATGGTTTATAGCTAGTCAATATTTAGGAAAGAAAGAGGTGGTCAAGAGGTTCTATATGTTCCAAGTGCATTCACTAAGGAAAGGAATTGCCCAACTAACCATTAGTTTAGGGAGTTGTCATAGATACCACATAGGATTTTAGCAAAGCAGTTTAAAAGCTTTCAAAAGCTTTTCTACATGATCCAAGGATAAATATACTATATGAATCAAGGCCATATTTGCATGCCCGTTGTAACCAGATTTGTAGATGGTAGAATAATGTTAAATATGGATAAGAACCCACCTAGAAGGAAGTCTCTAGGGTTTTGTATCTGGTCTTGTTATTTCTTATAATGTTGTCAATGGCCTAAATCAATACCTAAAAAGGCACATAAATATCCACTGAATTTTAGAATAAAGATTTTAGTAGATTTTGCCTTTTCTTTCCCCAGACTGAGGAAAAAATTGGGGCCAAAATAAATAAGAGGAAATTTATGAAATTTAGGTAGAAACTTTTATGTATTGATTCAAAACACAAATACACAAGGCATTTTATTTCAGAATGACCCTGTGATGTGGGTATTATCCTTGCGTGTTGTAGGTGATAAAACTGAGGTTTGCCAAGTTAGTAACTTTCCCAAGTCACTTTACAATCTCTGGCTTCCATCATCACATCTCTTTCTACACAATCTGATCCTCCTGCATCCCTCTTATAAGGAAACTTGTGATTACTTCAGGCCCACTATTATAAACTAAATGTTTGTATCCCCCCAGAATCCATATGTTGAAGCTTAAATCCCTCAATGTTACGGTATTTAAAGGTGGAAACTTTGAGGACAATTAGGTCATGAGAGTAGAGCCCTCTTGAATGGGATTAGTGCCCTTATAAAAAGAAACAAGAGAGGTAATCTTTACTTCTCCACCATGTGAGGACACAACAAGAAAACAGCCATCTACACATCAGGAATAGTGTCTTCATCAAACACCAAATCTGCTGGCACCTTGATCTTGGACTCCCCAGCCATCATACCTGTAAAATATTAATTTCTGTTTTTTAAGCCACCCAGTCTATAGGATTGGATTATAGCAGCCCAAACTTAGTAAGATGTCCACGCAAATAAATCAGGATGACCTCCCTACTCAAAATATTTAACTTAATCCCATCCGATATGGGTTGGATCTGTGTCCCTGTCCAAATTTCATGTTGAATTGTAATCCCCAGTGTTGGAGATGGGGCCTGATGGAAGGTGATTGGATCATGGGGACAGTTTCTCATGGTTTAACACCATCCCCCATGGTGCTGTCATCACAATAGTGAGTTCTCATGAGATCTGGTCATTTTAAAGTGTGTGGCATCTCCTCCTTCTTGCTCTTGCTCCTATTCCAGTCATGTAAGATGTGCCTGTTTCCCTTTCACCTTCTGCCATGATTGTAAGTTGCCTGAAGCCTCACCAGAAGTCAAGCAGATGCCAGCATCATGCTTCCTGTATAGCCTTTGTAACTCTAGCCAATTAAACCTCTTTTCTTTATAAATAACTCAGTCTTAGTTATTTCTTTACAGCAGTATGAGAATGGACTAATATATAATCGGCAAAGTTCCTTTTGTTATGTAAGGTCACATTCACAGGTCCCAGGGATTTGGACATGAACATCATTGGGAGACATTATTCAGCCAATCATACCGTTACAGAATGATCAGGGGTGTAAGTATTACAGATGAGGTCAGAGAAGTGACTAGGAACTCAACCACATGGGCCCTGAAGGTCACTGTAAGAATCTTGGGTTTTATCATGAGTTAAGTGGAAAGACATGCAGAGAAATGACGCAATTGAACTTGCATCTTTAAAGTACCACTCTAGCCAATGCATTGAGAGGGGCCTACAGAGAGCCATGATATATGTAGGAAAAACAGTAAGAAGGCACCCGCAGTGATCTAGGTGAGAAACGAAGGCAACTCGCACCAGGATGGTATCAGTGGAGGTGGTCAGAAATCATTGGGTTCAGAGATACCTTGAAGAGTAGAGCCAAAAGCATATTTTGACAGATTCAATGTGCTCAGAAAAAGAGTGGTCAAGGATGATTTCTTTTTAATCTGAGCAATTAATATAATGGAATTGCCACCAACTCAAATGGAAACTTCTGTAGAAAGAGTAGGTTTAGAGGCAGATGTTAGCATAGAACTGTGCATTCTGTTTGGGATATGTTAATGTTATCATTACTATCAGACATCAAAGTAGAGCTATCAAATAGGAAGTTGGATTTAGGAATCTGGCATTTAGGAAAAAATCAAGAGCTAGAAATATAAATATGGGAACATGGGAATTGTCAGCATATCAGTGGTATTTTCAGCTATGAGACTGGATGAGATCATCGAGGGGATACATGTAAAAATAAATAAGAGATGATTAAGAACTGAGTTCTGGAGCATGTCCATGTTCAGAGGACAGGCAGAAGAAGAGGAGCTATAAATAGGGACCAAAAGAAAGTGACTGTGCAAGAGCAGTTTCCTGGAAGACAAGTGAAAAAGTATACTAAGGATGATGAGTTATCCTCTCCAACACATGGGGTGAGCACTGAGAACTGGATTGACCAATCTCTGTGACCTGGAATAGTCTGATAACTCTGAGTAGTAAAAGCCAAAACAGCTTTGCCACTGCTTCAGATGGGGTCAAACCAGCTACAAGCAACACGATCTACATGCCTTATGGGGCTTTACATAATCCATAAGTTGGGTTCCTTTACTTTCAGTCTACTGAAACCAATGGGCTATTTTCAGGGTTTATCTTATTTGGATTCTCAGTAAGGAAAATTTTAGTTGACCACTCCCACTTTGAAATGCTCTCTCCCTTGGTGCTACCATTCTCTTTGTTAGAGAACCATGGTTTGGGCTGGGTGCAGTGGTTCACGCCTGTAATCCCAGCAGTTTGGGAAGCTGAGACGGGTAGATCATAAGGTCAGGAGACGGAGACCATCCTGGCCAACATGGTGAAACATGGTGGTGCATGCCTATAGTTCCAGCTACTCGGGAGGCTGAGGCAGGAGAATTGCTTGAACCCGGGAAGCGGAGGTTGCAGTGAACCTAGATTGCACCGACACAGCGAGACTCCTTCTAAAAAAAACAAACAAACAAACAAACAAACAAAAAAAAACATGGTTTGGGAAAATTACTAGAGCATTTTAGGCAAATAAATGATATGACTGTATTTTACACTTTGGAAAAAAATCACTCTGAAGGTATGTTGAGCCATGCAGAGAAGTAGAGAAGTAGTACAGGAGGATCTCAGGGAAGAGACTGAAAGAAAGCAAGGCATGTGAGAGCTAGCTGCATGGAGATGGTTCAAGGATGGGAAGAAAAACAGTAGGTAAATGTATTGGAAGTAGAGGGGATTAGACCAGAAAACCCAGTTTGATGTGAGGACAGTGGAGGATGTGAGTTAAACATTGACTACTAAATATATGAATAAATAGCAGATGATTGCATCCATGGGAAACATTTTTAAGAAATAAGATTTCTGTGCCCCATTTTCAGAGACTCTGATTCAGTAGGTCTGAGGTGGAGCCTGGGATTCTACATTTGTAGTGAACCTGATCCAGACATCTGTGCAACATACTCTGAGAAACACTAATACAGGCAATGCTTGAATCCATGATAGG
This sequence comes from Colobus angolensis palliatus, assembly GCF_000951035.1. Taxonomy (NCBI): domain Eukaryota; kingdom Metazoa; phylum Chordata; class Mammalia; order Primates; family Cercopithecidae; genus Colobus; species Colobus angolensis. The sequence goes on along the minus strand of NW_012115088.1, from coordinate 2,338,939 downwards.
ATGTGCAATGCTCATTCTCTTAAGACATATTTACTAGGCTAGGTGTGGTGGCTCATCACACCTGTAATCCCAGCACTTTGGGAGGCCGAGGCGGGTGGATTGCCTGAGGTCAGGAGTTTGAGACCAACTTGGCCAACATGGTGAAACCCCATCTCTACTAAAAACACAAAAATCAGCTGGGTGTGGTGGCATGTGCCTGTAGTCCCAGCTACTTGGGAGGCTGAAGCAGCAGGATCGCTTGAACCCAGGAGGCGAAGGTTGCAGTGAGCTGAGATCACACCATTGCACTCCAGCTTGAGCGACAAGAGAAAAACTCCGTCTCCAAAACAAAAAAAAAAGAAAGGAAAGAAAAAGAAAAAAAAGACATATTTATTAAGCTCCTATAAGGTAGCACATGCGGTGCTAATTGATGGAGATGCAAAAATAAAAACAAAAATGGACAAGGCACCTGTACTACAGACTGGTGGAAGGGACAGACATACAAATGTATCATTACAGACTCTGAGAAGTGCTTTAAGAAAAAGCAACAAGCCTTGTGGGAATATAGAACAGGAGAACCAGAGATAGTTTCAGGAAATTAGGAAAAGCCTCTCAGAGGAGGCAGCATTTGGGCTGAGATCAAACAAACGCCTAGGAGTTAACTTGGAAATTAAGTGGGCAAGGAGGTAAGATTATAAAGAATGAGAAGGAAAGAGGGCTGAGGCAGAACTTTGGGAAAGCTATTATCAGAAGTCAGGCAGCAGAAAAGGATAATGTGAAGGAACAACCAGAGAGATAGGAAGATAACAGGGAGAGAATGATGTCACGGGACCTGCAGCAGAACATACAGAAAAAGAAAGGAGTGGCCAATAGTGTCTAGTTCCAAGGAGAGTCCAGTGAAGTCAGGACTGAAGAGTGACCTTATGCCAGGACACTGTGGGACTACAGAGGAGAGGCAGGAAGGTGTGCAGGCTAGGAGGGTGGATTCTGAGGTCACCTGCCTCCAAATCCCACCCCTACCACTTACTATCAGTGAGAACTTTAGGAAATCTCCTCACATTTCTAGTTTCAGTGATCCCATCTGTAAAATCTAATATGGTGGGAGGCTCATTAGAACAGAGCTATTTATCTGGCTTATTCATTGGAGTATCCCCAATACCTAGTATATGCCCAATATATTGAAGATAATAAATATTTATTGAATGAATAAGTATAGTAATAGTAATACCTCACAGTGTAGCATTCAGTGAGTTAGTATGGATAAATCACTTAGAACAATGGTTTCCAAACTTTGCTATATTTGGGGATCATCTAAGAATCTTTACAACACAATGATACCTGGCTACCTCCCTACACACTGATTAAGAGTTCAAAAAACTCCTCAGGTGAATTCAATGTGCAGCAAACTTTGGGATCCATTAGTTTAGAGCAATGCCCAGCATATAGAAAGCATTTTCCAAATAAACTTAAGTTGAAGAAGCTTGCAGGAAGAGACAGAATTCAGGAGGAGGGTGGAAATCAGTGTGCAACTGACAAATTACATGTACAACATAACTGTGAACTGGGTGCTCATTATCCAAGGGTTACTCCTGCTAGTGTAATTGCAGACTTTTCCCCACTTGGTGCATTGAATTCTTTGGTCTTCTACCAAAATTAAGCAGGTATTATTTCTGCTCAGCATCTTTTGGAAAGAAGCAAAGAAAGTGTCTATAATAGTGAGACCTGTCTCTCCAAAAGGTGGGTAAGGCCAAAATGCACACTGTAAAAAAAAAGAAAAGAAAAAGCCTGTGAAGCCACCTGCAGTCCCAGTGGTAATATGTACCAATGTTTCCCAAGCAGTTTTGAAAACGATTCCTACCATCACTTCAGACCAGCTGAAGAATTCAGATCACAGATAGGTGATCTGAATTATGTTTTCTGTAGCAGATGTAACCCTATCCAGACTGTATTTTCTCCCTTCTAGAAATCTTGCAGCTGTGAGATTAATGCCAAGTTGTGTGTTTCAAATACAATTCAATAAAGAAGGCTTCACTCAGATAACAAGAGGCTCTCTGAGATTATTTATATAACAGCTGTTAACTTTTGTCTTGAATTCTGCTTGGATATTTGATGCTTTCCTTTAATTCAGAAAAACACTTAAAGCACTTAGAAAGGCACCGGATTGATTTTCAGTTTGGGAATCCCATGTTGGCGGAGCAAGTTAGACACAGTTCGATAAAATTTTGGGAGTAAATTTTCTGCTCTAGTAAGCAGGTAAAAAATGGAGTTAGAAATGCATTCTGGACAAACAAGAGTTTGCTTATGATGGAATAAAGAGCTCACACTGAAGGAAATGTGGACAAAACTGAGAGGGAAGTCAGATGGAAGTAGAGATAGAGGATTTCAAGGTTAGTGGAGAAGGTCAAAGATGAGGAATTAGGGTGGCATTTGCAAAGGAAAAGTCCTGGAAAAAGGAGGAGAGAGGATGAGGAGGGTCCCAGATCAGGGAGAAGGGGTAGATAAAATACTTGAAAATTATTCACTGGGAACATGAGAGAGAAGAAATGAAAGAAATAGGCAAAGAAGAGGCTTCCCAAACAAGGGAGAAAATGAATAAGTAGGCCAGTTAACATGAAAAAGTCTGGGGCAGGGGCCAAGCACAGTGGTGTTAGGATTACACGCCTGTAATCCCAACACTCTGGGAGGCCAAGGTGGGCGGATCACATGAGCCCAGGAGCTGGAGACCAGACTGGGTAACATGGTGAAATCCTGTTTCTAAAGAAAAAAAAAAAAATGCAATAATTAGCCTAGTGTAGTAGCACACACTTGTAGTCCCAGCTATTTGGGAGGCTGAGGCGGGAGGATCACTTGAGCCTGGGAGGCGAAGATCATAGTAAACTGAGATGACACCACTGTACCCCAGCCTGGGCAACAGAGCAAGACCCTGTCAGAGAAGAGAAGAGAATAAGCGAAGCTATTATCATAGAACGCTTTTATCATTGCTACCTTTGAACAAATCTCTAAGTAAGCATTTTCAAAAGTTCTTAGTTTCAATTTCCAATAGAGTCAATATCAGTAGTTGTAACCCACATAAAAGAAAAGAAAAGAAGGGAGGAGGGAGGGAGAGAGAGAGAAAGAAAGAGAAAGGAAGGAAGAAAGAAATGTTGATGTGTAAACAAGATGATAAGGGCAGTTAAGTCAGGAGCCTAGGAGAGCCTGGGTCATGTTCTGATTTGAAGGACGAAGGTGAAGGAGGAAAGAGAATCGAACTCACTGTTCTCTCCACCGTTGATGACTTTTTCATTTGTCCTGCCCGCAGCAAAAAGCAGAGTAAAACAAAAGCTATCTGTGGATGACAGATTTAAATAGTTGTGGTTAATTTATTACTGATAATTTTCAAATGTGAAAGTTCTGATAAGCGCTCATACAAGAATAATGCAACTGACAAGCAAATTTGGTGGCATGAAAAACGAGGTAATAAAACCATTCCAATAAACTTAAATGCCTTAAAGGACTGTGATTAAACCTATTTTCAAAGAAGTCAGCAAAAGTTAATCTTAATTTATAAAATTAGATGAACATACCGTTTTTGTACTTTTTTCATGTTTTTTTATTACACTTTAAGTTCTGGGGTACATGTGCAAAACGTGCAGTTTTGTTACATAGGTATACATGTGCCATGGTGGTTTGCTGCATCCATCAACCTGTCATCTACAGTAGGTATTTCTCCTAATGCTCTCCCTCCCCTATCCCCCAACCCCTAACAGGCCCCGGTGTGTGATGTTCCCCTCCCTGTGTCCTTGTGTTCTCATTGTTCAACTCCCACTTATGAGTGAGGACATGTGGTGTTTGGTTTTCTGTTCTTGTGTTATCTTGCTGAGAATTATGGTTTCCTACTTCATCCATGTCCCTGCAAAGTACATGAACTCATCCTTTTTTATGGCTTCATAGTATTCCATGGTGTATATGTGCCACATTTTCTTAATCCAGTCTGTCATTGATGGACATTTGGGTTGGTTCAAAGTCTTTGCTATTGTGAATAGTGCTGCAGTAAACATACAAGTGCATGTGTTTTTATAGTAGGATGATTTGTAATCCTTTGGGTATATACCCAGTAATGGGATGGCTGGGTCAAATGGTATTTCTAGTTCTAGATCCTTGAGGAATCACCACACTGTCTTCCACAATGGTTGAGCTAATTTACACTCCCACCAACAGTGTAAAAGTGTTCCTTTTTCTCCACATCCTCTCCAACATCTGTTGTTTCCTGATGTTTTAATGATCGCCATTCTAACTGGTGTGAGATGGTATCTCATTGTGATTTTGATTTGCATTTCTCTGATGACCAGTGATGATGAGCATTTTTTCATGTGTTTGTTGGCTGCATTAATGTCTTCTTTTGAGAAGTGTCTGTTCATATCCTTTGCCCACTTTTTGATGGAATTGTTTGTTTTTTTCTTATAAATTTGTTTAAGTTCTTTGTAGATTCTGGATATTAGCTCTTTGTCAGATGAGTAGATTGCAAAAATTTTCTCCCATTCTGTAGGTTGCCTGTTCACTTTGATGAGGTCCACTCCAGACCCTGATTGCCTGGGTATCACCAGTGGAGGCTGCAGAACAGCAAAGATTGTTCTTTCTTCTGGAAGCTTTGTCCCTGAGGGACACCTGCCAGATGCCAGCCAGAGCTCTCCTGTATGAAGTGTCTGTCGGCGCCTACTGGGAGGTGTCTCCCAGTCAGGATACATGGGGGTCAGGGACCCACTTGAGGAGGCAGTCTGATCCTTAGCAGAGCTCGGATGCTGTGCTGAGAGGTTCACTGCTCTCTTCAGAGCGGTCAGGCAGGGATGTTTAAGTCTGCTGAAGCTGCACCCACAGCTGTCCTTTCCCCCAGGTGCCCTGTCCCAGGGAGATGGCAGTTTTATCTGTAAGTCCCTGACTAGGGCTGCTGCCTTTTTTTCAGAGATGCCCTGCCCAGAGAGAAGAAATCTGGCAATCTGGCCACAGTGGCCTTGCTGAGATGCCATGGGCTCCCCCCATTTCTTACTTCCTGGTGGCTTTGTTTACACTGTTAGGTAAAACCGCCTACTCAAGCCTCAGCAATGGGGGATGCCCCTCCCCACACCAAGCTCAAGTGTCCCAGGTTGATCGCAGACTGCTGCTGTGCTGGTAGCGAGAATTTCAAGTCAGTGGATCTTAGTTTGCTGGGCTCCATGGGGATGGGACCCACTGAGCCAGACCCCTTGGCTCCCTGGCTTTAGCCCCCTTTCCAAGGGGGTGAACGATACTGTCTCGCTGGCATTCCAGGTGCCACTGGAATATGGAAAAAAAACTCCTGCAGCTAGTTTAGTGTCTGCCCAAATGGCCAGCCAGTTTTGTACTTGAAACGCAGGGCCCTGGTGGGGTAGGCACCAGAGGGGATCTCCTGGGCTGCAGGTTGTAAAGACTGTGGGAAAAGTGTAGTATCTGGGCTAGAGTGCACAATTCCTCAGGCTGAATCACTCAGGGCTTCCCTTGGGTAGGGGAGAAAATTTCCCAAACCCTTGAGCTTCCCTGGTGAGGCAATGCCCCACCCTGCTCTGGCTCGCCCTCCTTGGGCTGCACCCACTGTCCAACCAGTCCCAATGAGATGAACCGGGTACTTCAGTTGGAAATGCAGTAATCACCTGTCTTCTGTGTTGATCACGCTGGAAGCTGCAGACCAGAGCTGTTCCTATTCAGCCACCTTGCCAGCAATCTCCTCAAACAGGAGAGTTCTGGCTGGCATCTGGCAGGTGCCCCTCTGGGAGGAAGCTGCCATTGGAAAGAACAGGCAGCAATCTTCGCTGTTCTGCAGCTTCCGCTGGTAATACCCAGGCAAACAAGGTGTGGAGTGGACCTCCAGCAAACTCCAGCAGACCTGCAGCAGAGAGGCCTGACTGTTAGAAGGAAAACTAACAAAACAGAATGGAAGAGCACATTCACTTTATCCGAAGGTCACCAACATCAAAGACCAAGGTAGATAAATCCACAAAGATAGGGAGAAACCAGCGCAAAAAGGCTGAAAATTCCAAAAACCAGAACACCTCTTCTCCAAAGGATCACAATTCCTCGCCAGCAAGGGAACAAAACTGGATGGAGAATGAGTTTGACGAACTGACAGAAATAGCCTTCAGAAGGTGGGTAATAACAAACTCCTCTGAGCTAAAGGGGCATGTTCTAACCCAATGCAAGGAAGTTAAGAACCTTGAAAAAGGGTTAGATGAATTGCTAACTAGAATAACCAGTTTAGAGAAGGACATGAAATGACCTGATGGAGTTGAAAAACACAGCACGAGAACTTCGTGAAGCATACCCAGGTATCAATAGCCAAATTGATCAAGTGGAAGAAAGGATATCAGAGATTGAAGATCAACTTAATGAAATAAAGTGTGAAGACAACATTAGAGAAAAAGAATAAAAAGGAACAAACAAAGCCTCCAAGAAATATGGGACTATGTGAAAAGACTAAATCTACATTTGATTGGTATACCTGAAAGTGATGGGGAGAATGGAACCAAGTTGGAAAACTCTTCAGGATATCATACAGGAGAACTTCCCCAACCTAGCAAAGACAGGCCAACATTCAAATTCAGGAAATACAGAGAACACCACAAAGATACTCCTCAAGAAGAGCAACCCCAAGACACATAATTGTCAGATTCACCAAGGTTGAAATGAAGGAAAAAATGCTAAGGGCAGCCAGAGAGAAAGGTCGGGTAACCCACAAAGGGAAGCCCATCAGACTAACAGCGGATTTCTCTGCAGAAACCCTACAAGCCAGAAGAGAGTGGGGGCCAGTATTCAACATTCCTAAAGAAAAGAATTTTCAACCCAGAATTTCATATCCAGGTGAACATACTTTTTACAGAGGAAATAATTTTGATATATAACATAATTCTGAGACGTAATTCATAAAATATATCAACAATTTACAAAGCATAGGCTAAGAGCATCCCAAGGTTGTCAAGTAAAGAGATTTGGTAAGTTTGGATTACAGTTTAGACATCTATATTTTTATAAAAACTTTATGCATGCATCTGAGGTTCATCCCCATCTGAGAACCTCTGACCTAAAAAATAGTAGACTTAAATTAAGAATAAGCTTGTAGCCAATAAGCATTTAAACAATAACTAAAATTCATGACTGATAACACTTTACTATTGATGCCCAGTATCATCAGACAAAATAGCACTAAGGCTCTGATAAATAGAAACATATCACGGACATCAAGAGCTTTGAAAAATCCCTTGGAACTTCACGTGCAGAATTTCCACAATTTCTGAAATATTTATGTTGACAACATTTTACTTATGAGAATTCCACCTGGGAAGAAGAAGCATCTCTTTTGATTTGACAACTCTTCTCATGCAATACATCAATAGCAGTGTAGATTTTAAAAAACAAAAACAAAAACAAACTAATTATTTCTAGTACTTTTCAAGGTGAAGAAACAAATCCTTGTGATTTTGCAGGGGTCCTCTGGGAAATCACAAATATTGTTTTAAGTACTATTCTGAAAGTTTTACTTTACAGTTTTTTCTATAATTGAGGGTCTAATTTTAGGGAGACAAAGATAAAAAATATTATCAGAGGAAATTAAGCACTTGATTAAGGTTAGGTCATAAATGCCTGAAAAGTAATTATTACCTATTTAATTGAAAGAACAAAAAATTCAAAAATAAGCATTGATGGTAACATAATTATCAAAATGTTAGTTATTATAGAAGTGAGGATTCTTTGGTTTTCTCCTTTTTGTTGTTTTCTTAAGTAATGTAGGATGTAATAAAGTCAAGTTAAAGCACAGAAAGCCATTCTGATAAGACACAGAATCTTTGCCTTGTAGGAGGATGACACAAGAAGATTAACCCTTCATATTGTAAGCAAAAGCAAGAAGCAGTAAATCAAGGAAGCAAGCCCATCAACGCTGAACAAACTTTGCTAAACTACTAACACATTCCATAACTTTTCAGAAGCAGGGATTATAAACCAAGGCAAAGAAAATTTACATTCCAAGCTTTGCCTTTCATTGTGCTCTTTAATATTCTGGAACAAACTGGTGCTTTAAGACAGATCTCACAAGACCACAAGAACTAATTTCATAAGATGCTATTAGCATAGAATGCTTTTATCATTGCTACCTTTGAACAAATCCCTAAGTAAGCATTTTCAAAAGTTCTTAGTTTCAATTTCCAAGAGTCAATATCAGTAGCTGTAACCCACATGAACAAAACTCCTTGGGGTCGTCAATAAATTTTAAGAGTATAAATGGGTCTGAAGAACAGAAAAAAGAAAAAGAGAAAAGAAAAAATAACAGAGAAGTACTATTTTAGGAGAAAACTATTCTTTTTCTTTTTCTTAAAAAACAGAAGTACATACAGAGTCATATTTTCTCTGTCATTATTGCTCCTAGTATATTCTCAACCACCAATACTAATTACAACTTAAGCAAAGTAAATAATTATTATTTCACAGATAACACTTGGGAGTAGATAATAGAGAACAGTCTGTAACAAGCGTTCATTTTAGCAACAAGCAGAACTCATAAACACACATAACACAATTTTCTATGGCCACATACTTCCTGTAGCCCTCCATGCCCTCTGAAATTGGCAAAAATTAACCAAGGAGATAGCCTATCGGTAGTACATAAAAAGCAAAAGCCTGTAAACATAAAATTATGTTCATTAATCAATGTTTCAGTGTTCTATCTTACTTAGATGTAATTTAGGTATCCAGTGATCATTCATTAATCAGTTTAAGGCTCTAAATTCCCTAAAGATCTTTTTTGATTTGAGATATAATTCACCTACCATAAAAGTCACCATTTTAATGTGTACAATTCATTGATTTTTAGTATATTCATAAGGTTAGGCAACCACCACCATTACCCAATTCCAGAATATTTACGTCACCCCAAAGGGAAACCCTGTATTCATTATCAGTCACTCCCCATCCCTCCTTTCCCCTTGGCAACTGCTAATATATTTTGTTTCTATATATATGTTTTTAACTATTCTAGACATTTTATGTCAAATCATATAATATGTGACCTTATATCTGGCTTTTTGCACTCGGCATTTTTTCAAGGTTTATTCATGCTGCTGCAAGTGTCAATACTTCATTCCTTTTTCTAGCCAAATAATATTCCATTGCATGGATATGCCACTTTTATCTATTCATCAATTGATGGACATTTTGGTTTACTTCCACTCTTAGGCCATTATGAATAATGCTGCTATGAACATTTGTGTGCAAGTTGTGATATAAACATATGTTTTGAATTTTCTTGGTGGAAGCTAGAAATGAAATTTCTAGATCATATGGCAACTCTACATTTAATTTTTGAAGAATTATAAGACTGTTTTTCACAGAAGCTACATCAGTTTATTTTCATATCAACAATGTCTGAGAGTTCTGATTTCTCCACATTCTTGCTAACACTTGTTATTGCTGTCTTTGATTGTAGCCATCTTAGTGTGTGTGAAGTGGCATCTCATTGTGGTTTTGGTTTGCATTTCTCTAATGACTAATTTTGTTGAGCATCTTTTCATGTGCTTATTGAATAATTTGTGTATTATCTTTGGAGAAATGTCTGTGTAGTTACTTTGCCCACTTTTAAACTGGGTTATTTGTCTTCTTATTGTTAAGCTCCCTAAAGGTCTTAGAAATTATCTTCAAGCTGACATATGACAAAATATGACTCCTGCTGAAATAAAGTGTTTTTCAGAATAAGGTTTCAATTAGTAATACACGTATTTATATTGTTTGAAACCAGTCAGGACACCTATATGAGTTTAGGAAAAGCATGCCCAAACAAGATTTTTTAAATGTAACTCTTATATTATTGGTAAACTAGTGAAAATTTTGCTATTTTTTGTTATATAAAAATTATTAAACTCGTCTTATTTGCCAAAGACTTACCTTAACTGGATGAACTTGGATTCATAAAATATTTTTGAGTTATTTCCTACAAGAGTACTTTTTAAACAATTATAGCACATTGAAAGTAGTCTTGGTTCAAATTCCCTATTTTCTTGGAATTTCAGGGATATTCAGTGTATATTTATTTATCTCTATAGGACATTTGGAACAGAGCTCCTTCAGTAAGAGTCTCTTACATCTCATTTATTAGAACTCCCTGGGGAGAGAAAACCATTGCACAGTCAATGAGAGATAAAATCCTTTCCAGATTACAAACATGTATCACACAGACCCACAGATACCTTAAAGCTTCAATTCTGCCATTTTAGTCATAGATCAGGAGTAAATACAGAAATACAGAAACTCACTACTACAGATATCAAAAAGCTGTTCTCCTTTGTAGACGTGATATTCTGAAATAATCTGAATTCAAAATAGGCAAATAGACAAATACAAGAGAAACAAGCAAGATTTCTATCATCTCTCACTCAAGAAAGAATAGATCTCTATAAACCATAAATCCATTTAGAGAGCTTACCAAATGGTTAGATCAAAAACCAAATTCACAAGCACTGCTTCCATCAATGGGGAATAATTTATTAGCTGTACACAAAGAGATAACAAAAACAGAGACAAATTAGTGGAGAGGAAAATTAAAATTAGAAAACAGAAAATAAGCAAAGTTCTATTACCCCTGCAGATTCACCTCTATAAACCAAGAAAAGACGTCCCTGGGGAAAGGGAGCCTCTGACTTGCCCTGTTTCTAGTGATGACTTTCATCCAACCCTGTCAGAGTAGGGCATCTCAGTGGAACCTCCAAAATGACTAAATAATCTTTTTTTTTTAAGGCTCTCATACAAACAGAAAATGAACAGGCATCAAAGATTTTGTCTAACTATTAATTAAATGAGATAACTGGGGAAGATGTTACTACTAGTTCAAAAGAGAAGTCAAAGAACCGCAAATTTATATGGAGTAAAGAAATGGTGGAATTATTTTACAAATGGAAGCAAAACTGACTTTCTTCATAGGGCAGCGGGGGAAGGTCATCCCTCTACCAGTCAGAAGTTATTTGGATGTCTATAAAAACCAATAATCATTTAAAATGGGCGAGAATTACTTACATTCTAACTGGTTTCTTAAATTTATAGGACTGTAAAATAGTCTAGTCGAGACAAAGTTGCAGACAATCTCCATAGACTCCAGCGTTCCATTGAAAAACAGGTTTGGTAATTTTGTTTGTTTGTTTGTTTGCTTATTTCAAAGTCTTAAATCTCTCCTTACAAGATCAAATACAAATACAAGTTCTTAAAAGAATCTGGTAAATTCTTCTTCTACAGTCTTGAGAAGCATTTGACCTTTGACAGCAAATAAAATCTTTGCATTATATTAAATAATTGTGCTGTCTCCATCATGTGTTTTCTCATGTGGCCCTTTATGAAACTTACTTAATCACCTCCTCCTATGAGTGTTTTTCAATGTTAATTTGTGTCTAAGATTTCTACAAGCTACACCATTCTTCCAATTGGTACTTTTGCATAAAAAAAAATTCCTGTGTTTATTTTGTCTGTTTATATTCAACATAATTATGATCCACAGTTCCTAAAATTGTCTTTTGAATGTAAATACATTCCTTTAGCTATTGACTTTGTCATTTTATTATGTCTCTAAAAGTCAGCAAATTCTTTAGAAAAATTTAGTTTTGTATTTCTCCTTCATTTTCAATAAATTAATACCTCCTTGTGATACCTTACAGCCATTCTCAATGTCTTCTACCGTGTATTCTTCAGTTCAGACTGCAATAAATTCTCACATGATTTTTATTTTTCTATGTACTTTTGGGGATGTAGAAATGGATGTCCCTCAGCACCAAGAGAACTTTTTCCTCCTTCCACCTTTATGATTGTCCACGGTAAAACATTTCTGCTTGTCTGACTTCCCTCATTCTTGGTAACAGCTTTACTCTGTAAGGCAAATTTTCTCACCTATTCTTTTCATTATTGTTATATCTGAAATTTCCCCTCTTCTTAGTCTTTTTTGCTTACAATTGAATCTTTTCTATCATTAAACTGTTTCTGTTCTTATTTGGTATTTTTCACCATCATCTCTCACTGCCCTAGGTATGAATAAGAAAGTACTTTTTCATTCATTTGCTTGAATAGTGTTTTTGACTTTAATCAAACTTTTAAAATCTCTGTCTTCTGCTCCATGCCTCTCAAATTTCTCTGAATTTGCATTAAAATATTTAATATCACAAGTGGTAAAACATATACATCCTTTCCCTGTCACTAGATACAGTAATTTTTAAAAGCAATTTTAAAATTTTTAAGATATTTTTATCCATTATGTTTTCCCTATTTATTCCTCTATAAGAGTCTTGGGACCAGGTATCAGGAAAGATGGGAAAGTAGGAGGTAGAATGTGAGACAAAGGAGAAGGGAAAGAAGAAAAAACAAGTGATATAGACAGGAGACAGGGAAATACTGGAAGAGGGTGGTTCCCCAGCAAAGGCCCTATCCTCAAGCCTGGAGACCCAGGGCCCTAAATGGGGACAGGCATTCCTGTTTGCAGGCCCAAAAGTTGCCTTTCTGCCCACCATGCCCCTATCCTGTACCCATATAAACCGTGAACCCCGGGTTCTAGAAGCAGACAAGCAGACAAGGAGATGAGACAAGCAGACTAACAGTGGAATGTTTCAGCAGAGAAAGAGAGGAGGAACATCTGAACACTGTTGGGTGTCTTGTTCCAGTGTCTTCAGGGGAAGATCATCTTCCCATTCCATCCCCCCTTCCAGCTCCCATCCATCCCACTGAGAGCCACCTCTACCACTCAATAAAACTCTACATTCATCCTTCAAGCCCACGCATAACCCAATTCTTCTGGGACGCTGGGTAAGAGTTCAGGATACAGAAAGCTGCCACACTGGCCCTCTGCCCTTGCAAAAAGTCAGAGGGTCCATTGAGCTGGTTAACACTTAAACCATCTGCGGATGGCAAGGCTAAGAGGGCGCTGTAACACTGAGGTCACAGGCACCCACCCCTAGACAGTACCGTGGGGCCAGAGCCAAAGCACTTGCCCTGGCTCCTGCACCTGCACGTCTGCGTGCTCCCCCTGCCATCAGGGTTTTAAGGAGCAGTGACAGAACAAGCAGGTCACACCCCTGTCACATGTCCTGTGAGACGGATCAAGGAACTCTCCCATTCCACAAGGACAGAGAGAAGATGGAAGCCTCCTGCTGCTTTGAGTCAGCAGGTAGTTCTCTTTATTCCCACCGTCCTAAATTAAAGTACTTTAGTTTTTCTCTATAAATTCTATAAAACTTCATCGTAACCTAATTATAAGGACGTAAATGTATAATAATTGGCTTGCCCATTAACAAGACTTACACTTCCAATTGCTTTTACATCAGAGTGAGCCAAACTCTTCTTGTGAGACACCTGGCTGAAGACAAAGGTGCAGACCGGGGCTCTGGATGAGAGCTCCCAGAAAGGGAAGAAGTCCTAGCAGCTCTGGGCTGAAAGGTATGCCAAGGCTTTGTTAGCAGATGTCTGCCCCAGGCACTGTGGAGTACAAAGACGGACATAATCCAGTGCTTGGCATGGAGGAGTTTTTCATAAATGGTAATACTGAGTTGTGTCAACACAGTCAAACACAAGGGTGTATATGAATAAATGCTGTCCACTCAGAGAAGGGGTGACCATTGCAGATAGAAATGGACTGGAAGAGCTTCATGGGAGAGACTGACTTGAGCTGGGTCTGGCAGGGATGGAAGGATTTGGCCAGATAAAGACAGGAAGACTGGATGGAGATGGCCACTGGTATCAAGGAAACACTGTAAACAAACACAGAGGAAGGACACAGGTGGAGAGGATACAGATTCTTTAGAGAATATTGAGGAAGATAAAAATGAAAATGTTTTCGGGGGCCTCGAATGCCAAGCTGAGGAGCCCGAATGCCACTCTTCATCCTTTCGAGATTCACTGGCAGACAGCTCCTGCTGTTCCCTGTGCCTGCAATGGTCTCATCCCATCCCTCACTCTCTGTATACCACCATCCTCCTCTGGGCATGACTGGGTTCTTCTCATCCTTGGTTTAGACGTCCACTTCCTCCAAACACCCTACACATGCAATCCATACCTGCCCTCTTAACTTTCTATCACAGCTTCTCCTATTTGTTCCTATAGGTTAATGGAATCACCAAATGTAACAAGGAGTTTATGTATCTACCCAGCCCCTCCACCAGCACTGAGTGTCACAAAGTCAGAAACCATATCTGCAGCAATGGATCAAGAAGAGGAGAAGGCAGGCAGAGGCCTCATAAAATGTCTACTATTTAAGCAGACAGAAATTAGAGAGGAACTCCAGGAAGGACAGGAACAGAAGAAGAGAATCTCGGAGCCCAAGGGAGAAGGGAGTTTCAAACAGCAACTGGCAAGCAGCCTCAGAAGCCATGCAGATGTGGAGTGGGGTGAGAACAAAGCATTTTTCCACTTAGAAATCACCACTGATATTTGAGAGAAAGTTTCAGCGGGGTGGTAGGGAGGCAAAGCCATGGTCAGGGTTCAAGAGTGCACTTCTGAGAAGCCTGGGAAAAGAAAAAGAAAAAATAAGCCAAACGGCTTGTGTTTAAGGATGGAAGAACTGTGGCTATCTGACGAGAGACAGACTAAAGACACGGGATCGAGATGGGGTAGCTGATGGTGCCGAAGACAGTTGTGAGGGAATAGTCAGTAAGGTGTTGTTAAGGGAAGCTTGCCAAGACCGCATAGGGCAGTAGCCTACCTTCACATTTGCTGTTTCCTCACCTGTTGGAATAGTGGCAGAAAGCCATAAAAGAGAAGTGACAGGTGATAAGGTCTATGCAAATAGGACGTTGAGGAATGATCACGAACTGCAACAGGAAGGTTGTCTGTACAACTTTTGTCTGAAGAAAGTGCTACCACACTGTTTATCTTCTCCAGATAACTTTAACAACATAAATCTAAGTAGCTCTGACTCATATACCTGACAAAAGAAATTGCAAAATCTTCCTCCATGGTATCATAGAATTTCAGATCTGGAAGAGACATTAAAAATGATATCATCAACAATGGACTCAAATCAAGGATGATATTTTCTTTTCCCAATTGTAGTTTCATTTCTTTCTGTGCATGGTAATATTTCTTTTAATAAAATTCACTCTTCCACTCAACTATGACAAAGGCATAGCCAATAAATAGAACTTCTTGTCTTCCCATCTCCAAATCCCTAACTGGTTTAATAATTCACTCCCTCTCAATGCCTTAAAAATGGAACTTTTATCTTTGAATTCATCTATAAAACTGTTCTCTCCTCCTCCCATTTGCTAAATGGACTCCATTTATCTCTCATTTTATGGGAGCTTATCTACTCCAAGAGAAGTTTGATCAGATAACCTGGTCCTTAGTAAAACAGAGATGATTGCTAGGAATGGCTTCTATTGTTTGAGAACCTCTCTTTGATCTGAAATTTTTAGGAAGGTTACAGGATGTCACCGGCATTTCTGGCATTTTTGATGGTCCAGGAAATGATTCCTTTGGTCACAGCATCTGGAGAGCCTCTGCTGAACACGCTTGCAGGATCCAATCCTTCAGAATGATTTGAGGATGAGTTTAATTCCCAGTCAGAGACTGAACATTCCTAGTTTAATGTTGTGATATAATATGACAGATTTATACATTGTTCTGACATAGCGAAATGCAAAGAGATGAAGTGTTTTATTTACACAATAACCTCTTGTTTCCACAGATCATTGGCTTTCCTGGGCTCATCTAAAAGGCCTGTGAGTACGGCTGTGAGTCTTGCAGAGCAGCCTGACCAGTTCAGGAAGACCAAAGTACGAGGCCAGGAAGTCAGGAAAGAAGGCAACATAAAAAAGAAACAAAAACAGACATGATCACCTGGAGAACTTCCACTCTCCAAAAGTGCCCATAGTGTTCTCTTCTCCCAAGTTGCTCTCTCCTCTATCCGGACATAGAAGCGTCTGTGTTAATATTTGTTGAATGAATTTCTTCCCTGGTTCAACGTTCATTCAACAGACATTGTTGATCACTCCTTCAGTAAACATTGTATTCCCTCGAGGAGGTATAAGGAAGTGCACAGGAAGACCAAAAGGATACAGTCTGTATTCAAGGAGAAAGCCTCATGAGGAAACCAGACAAGAAATTCGATGTGGTAATTCCTACAGTAGAGGACATGCCAGGACTTGTGAAGGACACAGACAAGGTATTAACCAGACTGATGCTGAGAAAGTTGCAGGAAACTTCAGAGCATCATTTCAAATGAAAACCATTTCAGCTGTGTCATGAACCTGACATTGAATCTGTCAAAGGAGTTTTGGTTCAACTCCCCAGGTAGAGAAGATGGGAAAGACTGGGTGCTCTCTCTTCTAACAGGGACTCTGGCTATATAGTATTAGAGGGTACGGGAGTTCTTGGCCATGACTCTGCAGGAAACCTGAAAAGTTTTGTGAGTGTGATGAAGAAATAGTGGCTCACTCTCTCTTTTAGAGCACGACCAGGACTCAGCATAGAGGATAACAGGAGGCACCATAGGTAACACTATGTTTATTTAATAGGGCAAGGCACATTCCCCGTAATGGGTTTGGTGGCGTATTCGAATAGGAGCTAGTGGATGCAAATAATAATTTTGAAAAGCTTTCATTATCAACAGGGGAAAAAAGAAAAGGAAATGGTTTTCTCTAAGGTTTGCTTGGAAGAAAAAGCAGACCTCATTCTAATGTGAAGTCTTGCTACTCCAAGTGTGGCTGAAGAGCCAGCAGCATCAGCATCACCTGGAAGCTTCTTTAGACCTGCAGACTCTTGGCCAGGTGCAGTGGCTCACGCCTATAGTCCCAACACTTTGGGACGCCAAGGTGAGCAGATTGCCTGAGGTCAGGAGTTCAAGACCAGCCTGACTGACATGGTGAAACCTCGTCTCTACTAAAATTACAAAACTTAGCCAGCCATGATGGCAGGCACCTGTAATCCCAGTTACTCAGGAGGCTGAGGCAGGAGAATTGCTTGAACCCAGGAGGCGGAGGTTGCAGTGAGCCGAGATGGGGCCTTGGCACTCCATCCAGCCTGGGTAACAAGAGCGAAACTCTGTCAAAAAGGAAGGAAGGAAGGAGGGAAGGAAGGAAGACCCTAAGGCCTCTGTTGCCACCTACTGCATCAGAGCTGCAGTTTAATGAGATCCCCAGGTGACTTCTATGCATGTGGAGCTCTGAGAAGCCCTGCTCCAGACCAGCATGGTGGTTGAATATTGGAATCACCTGAGGAGCTTTTTAAACCACTGATCCTGCCGCCACAGTTTCTATTTTCAAGGTCTGGCTCCCTAAATGATTCTAAATGTGCAGCCAAGGTGGCAAAGCACTCGAAGGCCTCCTATTCCCCATGAGAACCTCTGAAACAGCAGCAGGTCTGGGTGCTGCTGATGCAGAATGAGTACCAAGAGCTCCCTGAAGCCCAGTAAAGCCGCTGCCCACTCCTGTAAGTCAGGAGCAGGGAACTGAAGCCAGCTGTTTGGGTCTAGGTGCTATAGGTACCCCTGCGCACATTCTCATCAAGATTATTCACTGTACATTTCATTAGGTGGAATCCATTTAGGAATCCGTCATGGGAGATCAAAATATTAAGCTTGGAATGATCCGTGTCTGCTTGGTTAGCCCATCAGACAAACTGTTTGCAATTAGGTAGGATCCTCATGCTGAAGAAGGTAGTAGAGAAAGAAAGCTTGCACAGAAAAGTTAGGGGCCTCAAGTTGGGAAAGCAAACAAACCAAAAGCAGAGAGGAGTCACCCAAAGGAAGCAGCACCCAGTGAATCCCTGCTGTGAGTCAGCACCAGGGAGGCCCAGCCCTTTCTAGGGGAACCTGATTAAAGATCAGGCTCAGCTGCTGCTGCTGCTGCTGCTTGTCCCAAGACCAAGCCGTAATAGCAACTTCCCTTCCTCAGCTGCCTAAACTTTTTTTTCTCTTGTAGCTGGAGAGAAGTGTCACATTTTGCTCACTCTCAGCCTTCCTCGCCCACCCCCTTCCCAGAGAACGTGTGTGGTGTGTAGGGGGTGCTGCGAGCCACCTCCAGCCTCGGGTGGCTGCTTAAGTAACTTTCAACTCCTCTCTTCTTAACACTATGAAGTGTCTCGGGAAGCGCAGGGGCTGGGCAGCTGCTTTCCTGCCTCTTTGCTGGCTCTTTTTGAAGATTCTGCAACCGGGGCACAGCCACCTTTATAACAACTGCTATGCTGGGTAAGTGGAGCGACATTCATGCCCTACACAGCTTTGATTTGGATCTGGGGGCTGGTTTGTTCCAGAGTGTGCCTCACTTTTTCTGACTTAGGGGTCTCTGAGTGAATCTGCACACTTTCCCGGTCCCCTATATAAAATGTACTCTCTGCTCTTGGCTGTAGCTCACCGAGAGAATGTGGTGGGCTCCAGCCTGGCTTTTTATACTTCTTATCATCTGCCAACCTCAGCTGTGGACCCAGGTTGAATGGGATTCTGTCTTTGGAGTAGCCGTGGTCAGTATTTGCAGTGTTTGCCTTGGTTGATGCTTGGTAATGCCGTTGTCCCACATGAATTATGACCTGAAAACTAAGCCTTTTCTTTACAACTGTATGTAGGAACAGTGGGTTGAAATTCATCAGTGATTAAGAACTGAGTGTGATTTTTTTTTTTAGCCTGTGCTTATTAGTCGGTAGAGTGGTTATTAGATTTTTAAATCTGAGTAATGCAAATGATTCAGCCCAACATAAGCAGAATAAAAGTAGTCAACTGTAAAATTATGGGTAGTTTTTCTGAAGGAAAAACATAGGAGTAAAACAATCAGTTTTGTCCCCCCTCTGTAGGTTAGCATGCTTTCTATATGCCTTTCTTCAGGAGGCAGAGGGCTGGAAGCTGTGTGTTACTATGCACATTCTTATTATCCTGAAGGCTTGCTGTGGTATAGACAGCATGTGATTTGCTCAGATATGCAGGGGGTCATTCTTTGAATCTGGAAATTATGGCTTGCCTGCATTTTAGAACTAGAAAAACCTTAAATAGTTCCTCTAGTTCAATTCCTTTTTACAGAGGAGTAAACTCAGTGTCTTAAATATTTTTAAATAGCCTACTATCATTCAAGGATCACCACCTGAGAAAAGTTTTCTTGTAGAACTGGATGATGACAAGGTAGTGTATAGTGTCTTAAAACCAAGTTGTTCTTTTTAGAAATAGTGTAAAAGAATTTATAAGTGTGACCCTGGTAAGAGAATTGCATTTCTCTTTCTCTCCCAAAGAATCTTGGCACTGCCTTTAGGGTTCCCCTGAATACAGTGCTTACAGAGGAAATTTTCAAAACATGTCCTCAGTTTTAGGTGAGGCAGGATGGGATGGAGATGCTGGTTGAGTTAGGGGCTATAGATGGTAATGTGGTCATGGATTTTTCCACCCCAGTATTTCTGGGAGGAAATAGAAAGGCGTTAACATCCCAGGGCTGCCTTTTGGCCTGACAAGATCTCGGCTTTACCTCCGATAATTTGTGACCCCTTTAGAGATCTGGAAAAAAAGAAACTCGTGTTTAAAGGCTGATGGTGTAGGCTTGGGTTATTGGGAGTTAATTCTGACTCTCCTGGCTGATGTCATGTCAGATGATAAACATATATCACAGATTTAGACATGTCTGTGTGACCTAGGACCTCACTCCTCCACTCAGCTGTGGCTCTGTGCATAATTATTTCAGCGTGTGGTACTCCTCCGTGATAAGTTACCAGGCCTGCTTCAGCTGAGCAGGTGTGCACCCTTCCCTAAGCACCACTTTGTAGAGGAAATGAGGCCAATGGTGGCACCCTTTTCGTATAGAATTTGTAGCGACTGGAACCCTTCAGGAAAAAGTTTCATTACCTTCTCTGTTTTCAGCAATGGATTTAATAATTGCTATTTTCTCTTCAGTTGCTACGTAAGTTAATCCCAAGTGTATAAATTACCAGATGTCTGAAAGTAGGAGGGAAGAAAAAAGATGAAAGAATGAAAAGAAGTGAGTCTCACTCAACCATTGCAATAGAAGCCTAGAGCTTCTTTAAAAGCAAAAATATTTCTGAGCATATTCACTGTTAAAAATGGGGAATTTTAACCTACCTTCGTTAGATATCATTTTCTCATCACTAAAGACAGAAATGCTGCTCAGCTTTGAGAATGTTTTGCTTTGTTTACTCCGAAACTACTTTCTGCAAGTTTAGCCTTCTGGTGAACGAGAATCTGATGGGAGGACATGGTAGAAGAGTATTTAGCACTTTTTTTGGGCTGGTTTCATCCATCCAAAGTTATTCTGAGCCACTTCATTTTTATCCCTTAATAATTTTTCTCTTTTTTGTTACTAATGAAGGGGCAGCCCTATTTCTTGCATTCATGTAAAAATATTTTTGTAGGTCTTTGTAGAATCTAATATGTGATTATCATTTACAGGACCCTGAGCATGAATAAAAAATAGAACACACAGGGCAGACCAGCATGCCTCCTGAGAGCAGCTAATGAGGCCAGTCCTCTTTAGACATAAACTAGTAACAATTGGATAGTGCCAAGTGTGTAACAGATGCTTAGTAAATGGCAAATTTAAGTGTCTCAGAAAAAAAAATTGCCTTGGAATGGGTAGTGGGAGATTCAGGGGGAGACAGGAATGATTAATGATCATTTAAAAAGGTTAGAAAGAGTAAGAACTACTATTTGGTTGCACAACAGGGTAACTATAGTCAACAATAAACTAATTGTACATTTTGAAATGACTAACAGTGTAACTGAATTGTTGTAACACACAGAATAAACGTTTGAGAGGATAGATACCCCATTCTCTATGATATGCTTATTTCACATTGCATGCCAGTGCCAAAACATCTCATGTACCCCATAAATATATATGAGGTATATAGAAGTATATACATACTATGTACTCACAAAAATTAAAAACTTAAAAGTGAAGAAAGACTACAAGAAAAATCTGATGACAAAAGCTAGTGCCTTTTTTGATAACTATATTAAACACTTACAAGACAGATCTTTAAATGCATAGAAAAGGAATGAAACAAAGTGGAAAATAACAACTTCAATTATATTTATTGGTACTTTATGTCAAGGCTTCAGGGGTTACAAATGCCAAGTCAGACATTTTGGGGATAAATAAATGTCCGTCAGTAAGTGAGACCCCCGTACAAGCAAACATCATTCTGTGTTCTTTCTTTCTCCCTCATCTCCCTGTTTTCCCAAAAGCAGACCTGGTTATTATACTATGATATTGAAACAAAAAAAAAAAAAAAAACTTCTGCATCACAGAAAATTAGGGTAGATTTTTTAAACAGTGGTAAAAGAGAGATCTCAGACAGTAACAATAAATTCTGGCAAAACTGTAGAACTAACATAGCTATGATTTTTGAAAACTACTTATTGAGTGCCTTCTTCATGTGTCAACGTAGCATAAGTCTGAAGTTTAACTGCCCAGGTCTCATTTTTTGCTTTTCCACATTTAATACCTCTGTTATCTAAGACAAGTTATTTAACTTCTTTGAACCTCAGTTTCCTTATCTGGGACAATGGAGGTAATATTAGACCTTCCTAACCAAGTTGCTGGGAGGATTCAAGAATAGCATGGATATTGCATGGTTCTTGGCACATAGTAAGAACTTAACAGGATGGTAAAATACTTACCAAGACTTAATATAAACATTTATAAAAATATTAATTCTAAGAACAACTTTATGCATTTGTTATCTTCATTTTACACATAGGCTAAATGAAGTACAGTCTGGGTAGCCCAAGTTCAGGGCTAACTAACTCAAGAACACACTTGAGATTCTCACCCAGCTCTGCCTGACTCCACCACTGTACTTCTCACTCTGCTAGTTATTCAGGTATAGAGAATTGCTTTTAAGAAAAACTGGAAGATTTAATCTTGTTTGGGGAACTGATAGTTTCAGAACAATAAAGGAAAAGAGATTATATAGGTAAAATTGGAGGTTTAATTTTGGTTACCTTCTCTAGGGTGATGATGAGTCACTGATAGTGAATCATTATTAGAAAAGCATGCATGGCCCATAAGGGACAGAAAACAGAAGATGAAAGAACTTTCTATTGTCACACACACACACTCACACAGAAAACAAAAGTAGCACAGAAAGTAGCTGTGATCGTGTGCCTTTGTTCATGCAAGTATTTGGATGCCCATTGTGTGCTAAGAACTTGACCAACAGAGTGAATTCCCCCGATAGCTTGCCGTATAGTAGAGAAAATTGCCCACACATCAAATTACTATATAATGTGTAAGTGCTGTATGGTAACAGTCCCCGACATTTTTGGCACCAGGGACTGGTTTTGTGGAAGATAATTTTTCTACGGACAGTGGCGGGGGGTGGTTTCAGAATGATTCAAGCACATTACATTTATTGCACACTTTATTTCTATTGTTATTATGTTGTAATAGGTAATGAAATAATTATAGGACTCCCCGTAACAATCAGTGGAAGCCCTGAGCTTGTTTTCCTGCAACTAGGCAGACCCATCTGGGGCTGATGGGAGACAGTGACAGATCATCAGGCATTAGATTTTTATAAGGAGCATGCAACCTAGATCCCTCATGTGGGCAGTTCACCATAGGATTGTCGCTCCTGTGAGAATCTAATGCTGCTGGTAATCGACAGGAGGCAGAGCTCAGGCAGAAATGCAAGCAATGGGGAGCAGCTGCAAATACAGATGAAGCTTTGCTGGATAGCCTGCTACTCACCTCCTGCTGTGTGACCCGGTTTCTAACAGGCCACCAACTGGAATCAGTCTGAGGCCAGGGGTTTTGAGACCCCTGCTGTACAGGATGAGCAGATTCCTGAGGGCTGACAGAAGAGCTCACTGAACTGAGAAGGAGAGGTGAACATCCTTTCTATGCCCTTGCCAATTCTGATTATCTAGCCCTGCTGTATGTAGGCTGAGGATGCAGAGAGAACTGGCTGCCTACCATCATGACGGCTTCTTGGAACCAAGTAATGCGCTCGTATTAATCTACTTGTACTGCATCTGCTTGCAAAGTTCCATGGACTCCTTTTTTTCTCACGACAGCCCTGCATTTATTGAAGATGTCTCTTAGGTCTTGGGAGAGTTTCTTCCCCTTCTTCTTTGTGTCTCAGGGAAGCCACTTTGATGAATGGCATACCCTTTTCTCCCATGACAATATGTATGAGCAGGGCTGGGTATCACCCACTTATGGGTTATTTGTCCACAAGTCAATAGTCATCCATGGAAACAGGATATGACTATTCACAGAAGTAGACTTGAAGTAAGATTTTTTTTGAAAAGTAGTTTGGGGCCAGGCATGGTGGCTCACGTCTGTAATCCCAGCACTTTTGGAGGCTGAGGCGGGTGAATCACCTGAGGTCAAGAGTTCGAGACCATCCTGGCCAACATGGCAAAACCCTGTCTCTACTAAAAATACAAAAATTAGCCAGGCATGGTAGCGTGCACCTGTAGTCCCCGCTACTCAGGAGGCTGTGGCAGGAGAATCGCTTGAACCTGGGAGGTGGCAGTTGCAGTGAGCCAAGATCATGCCGTTGCACTCCAGCCTAGGCAACAGAGCAAGACTCCATCTCAAGAAAAAAGAAAAAAAAGTAGTTTGGTCCTTGAAATCCTATAAGCAAAGAGACTGCACATTGGATGTGGCATACTGAAGACAAAAGGATTGTGAGAAATAGTGACTCAGTAGAGCAGTTTCAACCCCAGAGACGTCATACTTGTTTTCTACCCTCTCTGGCTATTCCCCCACTTTTCTCTCAAGAGCAGTTTTTTGTTCTTTTATGTCCTGATGTTGGCTTCCTTTGAATGTTCTCTGAGCTTTAGAAACCTAGGTCTAGAGCACAAGAAATCAGAGCCAATCATGTGAATCTGAGTTGCCTTCTATACTGGTAGTTAATCTTTTCAGATTTGAAGGACATAAGTCCCCCTTTTCCCAGGACTGGCCCGGGGTTGCCAGGGATTGTCTCAGTTTGCACGTGCTGTTCTGGTGTAGTCATCAGCAGTACCTCCTTCCCAGCTGAGAAGGGTCCTGGTTTGATGGTAAATTGTTGATTTGACCTTTTATATTATTCGCTAAGTTTGCATCGTTAATGAGTTGTATTCCATGTCTTCAAATATGCCTCTTGTCTCACTCCTAAGGAAGAAATGCATCTCTAGTTCCTTCTGTTCCTATAAAAAGTATCCCATTTGTACTCTCCTCTCCCTTGTAAGGACCACCAGCCACATAATACGACTTTTTGTTTTAATCTCAGTCTGGGTTAAGGTAGTTTTCTCCTAACTGATCTGCCATTCTCTAATCCTTTCTCATACTGATGAGCTTACTAAAATAAGACTTTTTATCATGTCACTTCCTTGCTCAAAGACCTACTTTGGCTCCCCATTGTCAACTACATCAAAGGCAGAATCCTCTGCATGGCTTTTAAGGCCTCTATCGTCAAACCAGAGTTTGGTTTTCCTGCCCCTCTCTTACATATCCTCAGCCCTGAAACCAGATCTAGCCAGATCAGAGAAGTAGAGAGCTTCATTCAGCATTGCACGCATTGAATAAACAAAGCAAGCAGGCCCCATTCATAGTAAGAGCCTAAAGCAGGAAAGAACCATGTCAGCTCATGAAGGATAGGCTGAAATACGTGCTCTACATTTGGGGGCATTAGGAACTATAAAGGACGTATCCTTGGTTCTAAGGTTGGTTATGAACATTTCCCCACAAGTTAGTGTGTAGTTAATGAAATAGTTCTCCAGTGCCTTCTGGAACTTCCTCCTAGCTCTTCCCTCTTGTTAATGGTAGAATATTTTTAGTTTTTCTTATCCACTAGCTCAAAGTACAGCCCCTAAGTGCTGATTGTTTATCAGCTCATTATATCCAAAGCTTTCTTCCCTACAGTATGTTCTGCATGTTGGGGTCTTCTGCTTTGCTTGTTAAAGACATGCAATACTGCAGTCCTCTACCCCTCTGACCCAAATTCACAGATAGACAGTACTCTTTGGGGGTCAGCATTTCCTCTGCCCACTGAGCTAATGGAAGGAGGATTGTTTCAAATGCTTCTGGGCTCCACTCTCCTTGAAGCCCAATCTGATAATGGACCCTTTTATTTTATAGCATCAAGGTACTTTCTGGGTAATACCATTAAGCATAATCACTTCCAACCCCTGAAAAGCGGCAAAGAATGTTAATGTTTCATAACTTCACAGCCTATATTGTGTGAGCTACAAAAGCATTATTTTTTTGTCTTTGTAAATGGAATGAATGAACAGAAAAGAAAAATGCTTTTGGTGACTTGTTTTAGAGTTTTCATTATGATCAATCAGTAGATAACTGGTTTATTGGATTAGAATTTGCTTTGCTAGATTAATGGCTTCTCAACCTGCTTCTAGGCATTAACTTCTTTATGATACAGTGGAATGCGGAATACAAAGCTTTAGGATCTTGTGCTGGGTAGTGTTGTAAATTTCCTAGAAGATTATTTTATGAAAAGCTGAAGCAAACTTCTAAGAGTTTCTCTTCAACATAATTATAACCTTTGTTCTTTTTTTCCCCAGTGTACTTTGAAAATAGTAAAACATTTTAGTATCAGTTTTAGTAAGGATATTATTGGGTTGTTTTGTTTTGTTCTGTATTTTCTGTTTGTTTGTTTCTTAGATTTGCGATGACAAAGAATCCTAAACCTCCATGGCTTAAATAAGAAATCCATTTCTCTCTCATGTAAAACTCCAGAACAGCTATAGCTGGTTGTTGGTGCCAGAGAACCAGGCTGTTTCTGTCTTGTAGCTCTGCCATACTCAACATTCAACTTCCAAAGGAGGAGTTTTCCTTTTCTCACAGTCCAGCCAGCAGAAAAGTGGAAAGAAAAGTCACTCTCCTGTAATGCCACAGACCAGAAGTTCAAACATCATTTCTTGCAGGCCAGAATCAATTTGACAGCCCTAGCTGCAAAGGAGGCTGTGAAATATAGCCTTTAGCCAAGGGGCCAGATCCAGGAGAACATATTAGAGATAACTACAGCAGTCTCTCTGAGTGGTTACACTGATATCCAATGACTACCCTTCCACTTGTTGTTTTTTTGAAATAACAGTCTCTCCAAGTGGATGTTTAGAATTTTGGACTTCCAGCTAATTAAAAGTGTGCATTTTTCTTCTATAAATGGCATTTTTTAAAGTCATAGAATGTCAGGACTGGAAAGGACAAAAAAATGTATCAATCCCTTTGTATAATATATGAGGAAGCAGAATTCCATAAAGGTAAAAGGATTGGCAGAGCTAGCATTAGAGTTAAGACTAAAACCCAGGCCACCTGAGTTCACAGCATCCTTTACAGTCGACAACACCACCACTGGTGACTCCAGAAATCTTCTTACCCTTTCCTATTCTCTAGAGTCACTGGGGATGAAGTAAAGTGATTTGGCAAGGCTGAGAAGTGTTTAACAAGGGAGGATTTCATTTCATATCTATAAATATTTGCAGGGTGTCTAGCTGGCTGCTAGTCTAGGACTACAGAGATGAAAGAGCAGCCCATGTGCACAGCATAATGAGTAACTCAGGCAGGTAAACAGTTCCAACCCTGGGATCCTTGTGCCTCCAGAGAAAACTCTTGATATCAGATATCAAGTGAGTGCAGGAGAGGGTCACCTAACCCAGACTGAAGAATGGACAGAAGGCTAGAGAAGTCATCTTAGATGTGACGATTGCAACGGAAAAAAAACATTTGAGTGGTTTATTAAATATGCAAGATATTTTGACTTTTTCTTTTAAATGGCTGGTACTGAAAGGACATGGTCCTGATCTCAGTCATCCAGAACAACTAGAAATTAGGTTAAGGCTTTCCAGACACAGGGAATATATTGGTTCAAAGAACTACAGGTGAGAGAGCTTGGTCAAGTCTAGAAAATCAGGGCAATTGAGTATGGCTATAATAGAAGGCATCTTTCTCTGAGGAAGTCAGGAGCAGGAAGGGAAGGCTGCAGAGGTAGGTGAGGTCCCATAACACATGGTTCAGATTTCTCCCAAAGTCAACAGCATGCTCATGAACAATTTTAAGCAGGGAATTTAGTTGATTCAATTTTTAAGAGAAAGTTCCCTCTGCCATCATTGAAATGAGAAGACTAGAGGGCTAAAGACTGGTGTCAAGATGACTGGGATGTTATGGTAACCTTAGTAATATGAGGTAGGGCCTGGTTAATGGCAGTGACACCACAAGAAAAAGGAGGGAACCAATCAAATATTTAAGAGGTAGAATTTTCACAATTTTTCCACTACTTCATAGAGGGAATAGTGTAAATTGAATCTCAGAATCGAGTAAGTAGACTGGGCTCTTTGCAGAGAAGATAAGCACTTTTTGGGATATGTATTTGAGGTGCCTATTTGGATAGATGGGTCTGAAGCTCAAGAGAGACCTCTAGGCTATGAAATAGATTCCAGAAACTGATGTGTGTGTCAATATGTCAATAGAATTTCTTGAAACTTTTGGTATAGGATGGAGTACCCTGGAAGAACTCATTACATGAAAAAGGGGCCAAAGATTCAATAGAGCAGGAGGGGAAAGGCAGAGAAGAAAGTAGCAGAAAGGTCTAGAAACAGTAAGAAACACAGGAGATGTCAGTTAGAGGAAAATAAGAGATCCAAGAAGGGAGAGATTAGTCATATCAAGTGCTGCAGAGTCATATCCATTGGGTAGGCCATTCAGGACATCATTCGTATCATCAAAAGTGCTTTTGGTGGAGTGGTGAATGTAAACTAGAGCAGGTAGGTTGAGAAGGGAGTGGGGTGTCACAAAATTAGCAGTGAAAGGAGACCATAATTTCAAGAAGCTTGTCCATGAAGTGGGGGTGAGGGCGGTGTGAGGAGGTGATAGATTTAAAGGAGTGTTTTGCCATTTTGCTTTTACTCCTTAAGATAGGAAAGATATGCTCATATTTTACAGTAGGTGGTAGAAATAAGGAAAGGGAGAGACCAATGATAAAGGAGAGACCACAGGAAAGTGATGGAGTCAGGTCTCCACAGACACTGAAAGCTAGCTGGCCTCTCCTTTCTCTACAAAGTAGGAGGTGGGTCCTGGCCCTATGAAAAGAGAGGGGAGAAGACTTGGGGCCCTCCGAGGGATCACCAGCATCACTGAGGGGCCAGCTGATGATAAGGATGATGAGCCCATAAAGGAACCATAAGCCCAGCTCCATGGGTTTTCTCCAGGATCATTTTTGAAGACAATTACCTGGAATGTGCCCCTGGAGGGAAAGGGGAGGGAAGGCTGCAGAGGAAGATGAGTCCCGTAACATATGCTTCTGATTTCTCCCAAAGGTGACAGCATGTTCATGAACAACTTTAAGCCAAGAACTTAGTTGATTCAATTTTTAAGAGAAAGTTCCCTCTGCCATCATTGAGAAAGGAAGAGCAATTTCTGGAGCTCTATAAGGAAAGAGGGCAGAAATGTAGTAGCAATAGAAGAAAGAAAAGAAAAAGGCTGCCACTAATTTGTATTTCTCTAACATTTAATAAGATCATATAGTACTTTGCAAATCAGAATATAATACAAGGTATTAGGTAATTTATGCTATTAGTAGGAAAGTCTCTCATGTAGACACATCCTGTCACAAAGTCGACAATTTTTTTCATTACCTTCTATCTTCCTAAGGAATTAAGTAAAAGACTGAAAATGTCTTAGTGTCTTCTTGGCCAAATGAATGGGTCTATTCTCTTCCTCATTAAGTTATCAGAAAACTGGAGGTGCCATCTCCTCATCCATCTTCCCAGTTCCCTCATCCTTCCTCATTCCACAAACACTTACTGACCCAATACCAGGAAAGCAGCAATTATCACATCCTGTCATTTCTTATGCCCAAGGATGGTTAAGAATCTTCAAAGTAGCTGTACCAGACAGGGTCTTGCAGAGGAAATGACAGTCTGTGTCTCCTGAGGGCTTATGTTTTAATCCACAGTCTAAACTGAAAAAGGGAGAGATTAAAAAAAATGATCAAGTATTTAAAACCAATAAAAATGCAAGTATATTAGATCAAAACGTTCTTCCTGCTTTTTTCTACCTTTGTTTTCTTAACACACACTTCGTGTATTTTTATAGCATTTCAATCTCAGCAACTGATAAAAGATGAAATTTCTAGGGTACCACACTCTTTATCACTAGATGAGAACTCTGGTCTATGTTTGCACTTACAGAAGCTGGAACCGTTTGCACATGTGACCTCATTGGTCATATTTTCATTTCCCCATCTCCCTTTCAGAATGTCTTTATCTTACCAGACTAATTCATGAATCACCAACATATCAACTAGGTTCCTTTTTCTGATTTTGTGACTGTAATGAGAACACAAGATTTATAATGAGATGATTGGGGTCTTATTATAACCTCTCCATCATGTTTGCATGGGATGTCTGATGATGTGATAGCAATATATTTGGCATCAAAACTGCTAAGCATATTGAAGGTTGGAGGCATTTGGGATGAGTCTCTATAGCAAAGTATTTGGAGTAGTTAAAAATTTGCTACAGAAAAAAATATTCTAAGCCCTCGACTTACAGGGCAGAAAAAAGGATACATATGAGGGAGTCCAGTTCTCCCTAAGTTTTCAGACCTCTTTGTGGAAGCAAAGGAAAATGGAGGTCATTTTAATGTAATATCTGACAGAAATCTTCTTAATGTAATATCTTACATCTTAATGTAATATCTGACAGAAAAAATTACTTCAGTGTTTTGGAGAGAAATTTAGTCTGCTTTGTTTTTCTCTGCCTAATATAAGGGTTTTCTTTTTCTTTTTCCATGGGGCCCTGGTTTGCTGAGGTCAGGCACCCTCCACACTACCATTCTAAAAACTCTCCAATTACTTCAAGCACCGATACACACACCTGCACCCTCTCTTCCCCCCAATGCCTGACACCACCCCTTTCAAAATAAGAGCAAATAAATGTATCTTTCTTGATAAGAGGGAGGCTGGTGGCTCACACTTGTAATCCCAGTACTTAGAGAGGCCAAGGTGGGAGGATCACTTGAGCCCAGGAGTTGGAGACCCAGCCTGGCCAACATGGGAAAACCCTGAATTTAAAAAAAAATTAAGTTTGCCGGGTGTGGTGGCGCATGCCTGCAGTTCCACTACTAGGG
Organism: Colobus angolensis palliatus; assembly: GCF_000951035.1. Taxonomy (NCBI): domain Eukaryota; kingdom Metazoa; phylum Chordata; class Mammalia; order Primates; family Cercopithecidae; genus Colobus; species Colobus angolensis. The sequence goes on along the minus strand of NW_012115088.1, from coordinate 2,308,898 downwards.
ACACCAAGGTGGGAGGATCACTTGAGCCCAGGAGAATGAAGCTGCAGTGAGCCATGATGGCACCACTGCACTCCAGCCTGTGTGACAGAGGGCGCCACTGCACTCCAGCCTGGGCGACAGAGGGCGCCACTGCACTCCAGCCTGGGCGACAGCCTGTCTCAAAAAAAAAAAAAAAAAAATGGATGCAGCATTTGACCTGAGTTACCTCAGCTTCCATCCTTCCTACCACCAACTCTACAGGTTCCTGATCCCACCCCTCCTTTCCAAGGCAATACCTTGTGTATTGTCAGCACTATTCATTGAGTGCCTACCATGTGTCCATTTTAAGGCCCAGGCATATAGCACTGTAGGTTCTAAGAATACAGCATTTCTTTAAGTCCTAGTGAATAAAACAAAGTATCTGGTGAAGTTTATATTCTAATGGAATGACAGAAAATTAATATGCCGTAGTAGTGAGTTCTGATAAGGACTCTGAACGGAGATAAAATGTAGAAAGGCAATAGAGTGTCAGGAGAGGAGATGAGAAGAATAAAGTGAGACTCCTAATTATGTGAAGATCTGAGGGTAGAAACCTCTATGCATGGGAAACAGCACATGAGGTGGAAGCTCGTGTGGCATGTCGCTGGACAGCAGGTCTCAGACCAGCAACATCAGCACCACCTGGGCACTTGTGAGAAACTAAAACTTCTCAGGCCACCTCCCCTTCCCAAATCAGGAGTTCTGGGGGTGGGGCCCAGCAGTCGGGTTTAACAAGCCCACCAGGTGACAGAAGCTAAAATTTGAGAACTGTTGAGGATAAGCTGCAGGGTGACATGGCTGGAGCCTATGGATCGATGGAACAGTCGTCACTCACGCTTGGTTCCTGCTGCTCTGGTCCAGACAGTGTTCAATTTCCTTTTGCTTATCACTGTGAAACGTCTCAAGATCACCTACAGCTTTCTTCCTCTGTCATTTGTCTATTCTGTGCATGTTCCTCCACATCTGCCCACCTTTATCAAACCATTTCAAACTCGTACCTCCTCCAGCGTGAGTTCCCAGATTCCACCATCAGCCGTGACCACGCCCTCCTCTGAGAGTCCATGCCACTCTGTCCTTTATAACACTAAGCACGTGCAGCTCGGTATTACAGTTGTATGTGGATGTCCTATCTCTCAGGAAATAAGTAAGTTGAGAGTAAGATGTTGTATCTTCTTATCTATATTCTTACAGTCCCCAAAGAATGTTTGGCATATTCAGTAAAGACTTTCAAAGGAAAAAGGAGGGAGGAAGAGGAGGAAGGAATGAGAGAGAGCGAGGAAGCAATGGGGGGCAGGAAACTAACAAACTAGGAATCGAATTGCTGACACCTGCAGGCAGTTTTATCACACTGGATTTCATCAATGACAAGCAGTGAAAAACAGGAACCATTTGCCCTTATGGCTTTCGGAGGAATGTGGGGATCCCACAGCTGCCACCTGTATGTGCTTGAGGGCGATATTCCCACCCTCCTGCTGATTTCTCCCTGTTCAATGTGTTTTGGGTATCACTCGCACCATTACCCAAATTTGGTCTCAGATATTTTATTTACACAGGCTCCTAAAAGTGACTGGACCAGCATTCTGCTTGGGGGAGGAGATCTCTGAGGCAAAACTGCTATTTCCTGGCTAGCCTAGAATGGGCACCAGCTGGTCAATACATTTCTTAGCCATTATCTTTTACCAAATTTAGAGAAGCGACCCTTGCCTTTTTGACATTGCTGCTTTATCCTCTAAGGAATAGACAGGAAGTCATCTGACATTATAGATCACTCCTCAATCACTCATTTTAAGCCTAACATCCTCTCTAGTTTTTGACTAATTTTTACAAACCAAAGAACTTCCAGTGTATCTTTCAGAACTTTATTGGTCATGTTCTTCCTTTAACTCATCTTTTTCTATCTCTTTAGATGTCCTGATTCAATAAGAAGAAAATTTGTTTGCAATTACTATACTTGGTTCCCCTGCTCATATGCCCATACAAATTCCAAGTACCACAGAAACAGAATGGTCCTGGAGAGTACAGTCAGGCTTCCTGTAAAATAAGGCAACAATAAAAATTCAAACACAGAGAGTTGATCAAATAGAGTGCTATGTGGTTTGAAGAGTCGTCAGAATGGGGGCATTTTCTGAGTCAAGCTCAGCATGCTACGCAGACAGCAGTCCAGCTTGAGGGAAAGCAGGAAATATTCAGACAGAGGTGGTGTGAACAGGTAGTCCCTATGAGAAAGGCTTAAAGCCTTAGCCTTGGGTTAAGGAGCTGTGGAAGAAGTGAGAGGATGGGCACTAGCTGAGAAATAGCAAAAAGGAAGGGACTCTCCAAGGGTGAAACGACACTGCATAGTTTCTCAAGAAAAAGCATGGCATGCCAAAGGATTTGCCACCATCTTGGCCTCTTTTTGTGTGTGTGAAAAAGCATTTGTTTTTTTCCTTCAAATGCAACTTGTATAGACGGCATTTAATTACAGGGTGAATAGCTCACCATGGACCCAGCTATTGGTAGCTTGGTTCTTTCTAAGAAAGGAATCTTAATAAGAAAATAGTTAGATGAAATGGTAAAGTAGAATTATCACCAATTCAAAGATTCAACCAACTATCCCCAAATTAGGTATTCTAAACCAACTAGTGGAAAGATGCAAAATCAACATGGTCACCCAGTCTGATTTCTGTAATAGCAGGATTGCAAATACTTAATGATTTCCTAAGAATGGATAATTTTTATGGTGACTACTTAGCAAGAATTTTGTGCCCTTGAACATACAGTATAATTTATAGTTATTATACATAGCTTCTGGTAAACATATTGTATTTTTAAGTATTAATCACTCCAAAGATTTTCTGTTCATTACATGGGACAATGGAAAGCCAGTTACTCATTTCACTCAATCTAAAGATATCAACTATGATATTCTCATAGTAGAAATAAATATATTTAGTCTTCATCCCCATTTTCTGGCGAACAGCTCCTAAAATCTTTGACTCTCCCAAGTGATGTGTCTTTTTGTATGCTAATGAGATGACTGGTGAAGGGGGCTTCTGGATAGCCTTAGGATGGGAGCTGGTTGCCAGGGAAACCCACCATGTGATTAGAGGGCTGGGACTTTCAGCCCCATCCCCCAACATCCAGGGAAGTAAAAGGGACTGCAGGTTGAGCTAATCACCAGTGGTCAATGATTTAATCAATTGTGCCCTCATAACCCTTCATAAAAACCCAAAATGGACAGGGTTCAGAGAGCTTCCAGGTTGCTGAACATATGGAAGTGCTGGGAGGTTGGTCTGGAAGAGAGGGTCTGGAAGTTCTGGGACCCCTCCTACATACCTTGCTCTATGCCTCTCTTCCATCTGGCTCTGTATCTGTATCTTTTGTAATAAATGGGTAAACATAAGTGTTTTCCTAAGTTCTGTGAGCCATCCTAGCAAATGACCAAACCCAAGAGAGGGGATTATGGGAACCCCTAATTTAAAGCTGGTTGCTCAGAATTTCCAACACCTGAGCTTGAGATTGGCATATGAAGTAGGAGGTAGTTATGTGGGACTGGGCCACTAACCTATGAGATCTGGTGCTAGTTCTAGTTAATGTCAGAATTGAATTGAGTTATAGGACACCCAGCTGGTGTGAGAGAATTGCTCGCTGAGGGAATCCTCCCCCACCCTACATCTGCTAGCAGAAGTGTTCTGTGTTGAATGTTGAGTGTAGTAGGAGAGAACAGTTCTTTTCCAACATCACATCTGCTTATTTCAAAAAATAGAAATGGCCAGCTTGGGGCCCGTGAGAATAGCACACCATAAGCCTAAGCCCTGTAACTTTCTTTACCTGCTATCGCCATTAAGAACAATACAGCTGTTTTGCTTAGGCAGTCCAAGTGATTTATATCTCCTATATTTACATCTCCTGTATTTTATAATCCTTTTTTTTTTTTTTTTTGAGACAGAGTCTCGCTCTGTCACCCAGGCTGGAGTGCAGTGGCCGGATCTCAGCTCACTGCAAGCTCCGCCTCCCGGGTTCACGCTATTCTCCTGCCTCAGCCTCCGGAGTAGCTGGGACTACAGGCGCCCACCACTTCGCCCGGCTAGTTTTTTTGTATTTTTTAGTAGAGACGGGGTTTCACCGTGTTAGCCAGGATGGTCTCGATCTCCTGACCTCGTGATCCGCCCGTCTCGGCCTCCCAAAGTGCTGGGATTACAGGCTTGAGCCACCGCGCCCGGCTATAATCTTAAACTATTTGTTTCGTCAGGCGCTGAGCGGCTTACAGGGATATTTATTTAATAATTTGACTAAGCCTTGCATACCCATCTTCGTTGCCATTAATAGAAGATAGTAACTGTTTTCTTCCATCGCTCTTGTTTTCCAGAACATCACTTAACTTCCTCCTGAGCACTCAGAATGCTCTACAGTAGCACTTATTATTTTGTACTTTGTTTAATTGTTTATTCTTCATGACTAAGCTGTACTCTCTTTGGGGGAAGGAACTTCATCTTTTTCTTCAAGTCCAGTCTCTACAGAGATTAACAGACACACAGAAGTTTTGTTATTGTTGCTCCTGTAGCCACTGAAGTTGAACCACAATAAATTGCCAGTACATGACAGTTTTTAAATCTTAAAATAACAGTAATTTCAGATGGCTCAATTTAATATAAACTTCAACTCTGAAAAATTAGGGCTTTTTTTCTTGCTATAAATATACGAGCAGCTTATGTGCTGATTTTCCATTAACGTATCATCAAAGCTTTATCAAGTTTACAGAGAATATTGCTGGAGCTAATGAATTTTAATGTGCAAATAAAACATTAGGTGATCTTATTGACAATGCAGATTCAGCTGCAGTCCCAGGTAGGGCCTGGGACTCTGCATTTCTAATGGGCTTCCAGGTGATGCTGACACTACGGCTCAGGGTAGTAGCAAGTTACTGAATTGCAGGATAAGGAGTCAGGTGATGTGTTAAGTACTAGATCTGCTACTAGCTATCTGTGCTACTTTAGTAAAGTCACTTCATCTTTCTGGGCCTTGCTTTCTGTGATGTCTAAGAATTGGGTGGTCTCTTCCTTCTAAGTCCCAGGTTTATGATCCACTGGGGTCACATCTACACATGTGGTTAGAAAGTCCATACAAAATACAGGTTTGGACCACCAGCTCCATCCTCAGCCTGCCTGGGTTCATGTCCTAGTTCTTCCACTTACTAGTGATGTGATAATTGGAAGGAGTTACTTAGTATCCCTGTGCCTCAATTTTCTCATCTCTAAAATTGAACTAATATTGAATTTGTATATGTAAAATGCTTAGGCAGAGCCTAGGACAAATAAACTCAATAAATGTAAGCTATTTGCAGTATTAATATTCTCTGCAGTTTCATTTCTAAAAAGCTTTCCTAAGGGGATTATCTGAAATGTAGACAAAGATTTAGAGTGCATGGAAAGATGTTTATTACCAATTTATTTCATCTATCAAAATGTGGGATGCTACCTACGTGTTCAACAATGAGAAAGGCTAATTATAGTCCAAATTATAGACCCTTTTGTGCCTGCTGTAAATGTCTATAAATAATTTTTAATGCTCAAGATTCTATAGAAGTAAAGAAAACTTCTCACTCCCCCTCCGAAGGTTGGCAAATGCTGAAAAAAAAGGTATACAAATGTATTAATGTGCATAAACACAGGGGAATCACAGGAGAATGATAACCCAATTCCCCAGCGAAGTTTAGAAGTTCACACACTCTTCTGCATAGAGAAGGGGTTAAGTGGGGAATGTAGGAAATTTTAAGGGGTAGTAAATGAATTTTAGGGGAATTGAATGGGCCCAAAGGATAGATAATAGGTTTTTTGTTTTGTTGGGTTTTTTTTTCTTTTGGTTTTTTTGTTTTTGTTTTTGTTTTTTGAGACAGAGTCTCGCTTTGCCACCCAGGCTGGAGTGCAGTGGTGTGATCTCAGCTCACTGCAAGCTCTGCCTCCTGGGTTGACGCTATTCTCCTGCCTCAGCCTCCCAAGTAGCTGGGACTACAGGCGCCCACCCCCATGCCCAGCTAATATTTTTAGTAGAGATGGGGTTTCACCGTGTTAGCTAGGGTTGTCTTGATCTCCTGACCTCGTGATCCACCCGCCTCAGCCTCCCAAAGTGCTGGGATTACAGGAGTGAGCCACCATGCCCGGCCAGATAATAGTTTTTAAATGATTCTAATGGGATGAAGAACAGACAATAGTTTGTGGACAAGTCCCAGGAAGGTGAGGGGCATAACTGCCCTGTGAACAAAGGTTTTCTTATTATGCAGATAAATTCTCTCAGGTAATCTCTCAGAGCAGACCTCAAAAGAATAGATGCAAAGTCTGTCTGGGCATGATGAGAAAGACTTTTAGTCTTTCCTTTTCTCTGGTGATTAATCCTTCCTGGTTAGTTGAGATGCCTGGGGGCAGAGGATTTCAAGACAATTGCACTTCTTTTGGAAGAAGTTTTCTGAGTCAGATAAGGGAAGTTCCAGAGACAGCCCCTCCCTGTGGGGGTTAAGGGGAGCAGTGGGGAGCTGCAGATGAGAGGGTTAGAAAGTTCTTGGTTCTGAGGCAGCCACTAGGTCTTCCAATTTCCTTTAATTCAAAAGTGCTAAGCATGCCAAAGCACCATACTTTGGGGTATTCTGTGAGCCCCAACAATACAATAAAAAAAGAGAAAATAGGATACAAAGGTATCAATAGTTTCGGTTTTGCTATATGATATAGTTAACTATATCTGGGGGGAAAAGCCACAAAAGAACAAGTCGTTACTATGCCCAAGTGACACTGTAACATAGGGTTTTTTTTTTTTCTTTCTCCCTATACCTTTTTCTCTATTTACTAATTCTTCTGCATGAAGCATGAACAACTTTTATATTCAGATTAAAAGTAATTTTAAGCATGTGTAAGTTCTCAAAAATTTTTTTTTAAATGAACCCTATAGCAAGAATTTCAGCTTCCGTGGTGTCTTGTGCCAAAACCATTCTAGAATCATTGCAAATAAGAATCCGAAGTTAGTAAATTTAACAATACAACACTCAGTGCCAAACTAATGACTGAAAAGAAAAACAAGCATGTTCCTCCTTTATTTCTAACTGAAAACGAGATTGTTGAATATTCCAATGAAGCATTAAATGGCCAAAGTGGCCGTCTTGCTGAGTGTCACATAGATACTGGAGAGATGTGAAACAGAGGAGCAGGGCTTGAGGCCTTTCAGCTTAGAATAATGCCAGAACCTCCCTGCATCATGCTGATATATGCATTTGAGTAAATGGATTTTCAAATAGATATTCTTCAGTGGTCTCAATATCACAGTATGATTAAATCTGTATTTAGATTTTTATTTAAAAGTTAGGAAAAAAGCATTTGAAATGACTGGAGGGAGAATTCATTACATTTTCATATGTATTCCACTATAAACATGTATTTTTCCAAGCCTGAACAAGCCCATTTTAAGAAGACTTTCTGGAAAAAATATTTGCCAGCAGTTTCTTGCACCATCAATTACTTTTTAAAACTACAATAGCGATCGTTAGAACCTAGTCCAGGTTAAATGTCTTCATTTGCCAAAGAAGGCTAGGGGCTATTTTTTCTTGCTTCTGTGAGGCATGGATGAGAGGAAAGTTTGTCTGCATAAATTTTCTACTGCTACTCCACTGCTTGATAAAATTCCTCTTCCTTAATCTTTTCTGACTTTTCATCATTTTGAACTTCTCGCTGTTTGAGTAGACATCACCAGTGATCTATATATACTTCATTATCTGCCTAACCAGTAACCTCAACCTGAAAACTATAAGAAAAAGAATTTCTGAATAAAAATTATTTTTCAATCACAAGTCATTTTTCTTGGCCTCTCTCTTGCTCTCATGAATTCTAGAACCTTGATTAAAGAGGCTTTTGTCTTAAAACTCAGGCTTTTGGTTAAAGAATGTTGAAAAATCTTAAATTTGCAGCTTAGTGACAGATCATAGCATAAATCTGAGGGTACCCACTATCATCCAGAAAAAAAATTATCTCCAAAGTAGAATGGTCAAAAAAAATTACATATCTAAAATTTATTTTATCTCATTCTTATGTACATTTTAATTTTTCGTGTTTTATAATATAAATAGGCCAAGCATGGTGGCTTATGCATGTAATCCCAGCACTTTGGGAGGCTGAGGCAGGAGGATTGCTGAACCAGGAGGACTGCTTGAGGCCAAGCTTGCTTGAGACCAGCCTGAGCGACACAGCAAGACCTTGTCTCTACAAAAACAATTTTAAAATAAAACCCAGGCACAGTGGGACAAGCCTGTGGTCCTAGCTACTCTAGAGGCAGAGGTGAGAGGATCTCTTGAGCCCAGGAGTTCAACGCTGCAGTGAGCTATGGTTGTGCCACTGCACTCCAGCCTGGGTGACAGAGTGACTCCGTCTCTAAAAAAAAACAAAAATGTAAAATACTGGTACACTTAAAGTCTATGGAGATTGAAGTTGCTCACAATTTTCAGTCATGAAGTTTTGAAAATGGAGGTGATGATGATCTCAGAGTTCTCTTGTTCGCCAACAACAGCATATACTGAGGCCTATATTCATTTATTTGTTAAATTTGTATTGAGCACCTGTATGTCCCAAATTGTTATAGATATTAGGAATATAAAGGGCTCACACTAAGGCAGAAAAAAAGCACCTGTTTTGTGAAGCCCATAATTTCATGAGGAAAACAAACAATGTACAAGTAAACAGTTATAAACTCTTACAACAGCTATGATGTAAATAAACAAGATACTGTGGCTTTTATTTACTCATTCAACAAATGTTTATTGATCATCCAATACATACCTGGAACCATGCTAAGCACTCTACACAAAATGGACGTGATCCTTGCTTTCACTGAATTTCCACTCTAGCCCGGGTAGCAGACTATTCTAGCCCAGGTAACTCAGATTAATTACAACTGTGATTGAAGTTATAAAGGAGTTCTCCTTTATAACTTGGTAGCACAGAATGCTAACAACTCAGAAGGAACTGATGACCAAAAATTGGGGAGATGAGTCTAAGATGGAAGAGGCCTTCCTGAAGATGCTTTCCTTGAGGCAGGGCCTTGAATGATGAGGAATTTGTTGGGCATGGCTATGAGAACAGATCAGAGTTGTTGAGAGAAGTGTAGTCTCCAACTTGGGAAAAGGAAGCGAGGAGTACATGATTGCTCCCGTTGTTTATTGATTATTTTTAATTGTGTGGTTTTAAGGGAAACTGGGCCCAATGGCTTACTGTCAGCTGTATACAGGACTTTAGACTTTGCAAAGCACTTTCTCTTGGGTTGTCTCAGTCGTTCCTCATCTATGTGTGTGGTATGCAAGTAGTTGCTTTCAATTCTCATAGATATAAGTGCTACACAGGTGCCTTCTCAAAACTTATTTCTAAATTCTGCAAGTAGATGTGTCCATCCGTTGTAGGGCACACCTGAAACTGGTGAAGTGGTGCTCAGTGGGGCCTTTTGCTTTGTGTACAGAGCTTTCTGAATATAAGCTTTTGGCTTCAAGAAGTATTGAGCTGCTGTAGGTTGGCTGCAGAGTTGAAAGGGGACAGTGGGGGCACACGTCAAAGGGACTACTCAGCTGTGATTAGAAGGTACGTGACATTTGCCAAGGGCAACACACCACATGAGGAAATCAGACCCTGGTGCCAAGAGGCCCTACAGCTAGAGAAAGAAGGTGGGTGTGAGAAGGCTATGTAGGAGGGGAGACACCTACTCATTGATGTATCTGATGTAAACAAGCCCAGGGTCTACATTTTAAACACAGGTGGCTTCAGAAACAGTGTATCAGAGAGGGGAAAAAGTGAATTTGTATCCCTTGCTCTTTTTTTTTATTTTTAATTTTGCATTTTCTTACCAGTTTTTGAGAGAACCATGTATTAGAGGTATTAATCCTTCGTGTTATCATATCTGTAACACATGCTTCTTTACCAATCTGTCATTTGTCTTTTGACTTTTTCTGTAAGGAAAAGAGCAATGAAACCATCTTAATGGTTATAATTCAAATCTACCGTTAGTTTTTCTTTCTTTGTGGTATTTAGTTTTAGCTTGTTCAAAAGATCAAATATTGCTCCCACTCAAAACTATATAAATATTCTAGGATTGTTTTCCTGCTGATTTTGCATAATTTTTCTTTTTTACGTTTAGATCTTTATATGGAATTATTTTTGTATACACAGTGTAAGAAAGAATATAACTTCATTTTATCCTAGAGGGCCATTTACAGAAAAGAATATGTAAAGAAAAACTAACTTACATAAAAAGGCACATTTCACTCACAAGAGAATGCAAATTAAAACAATTAAGTGTTTTAATTTTTCTCATAGATAAAAAATGCTTAGTGCTGATGAGGATGAGGAAGCAACTGGAACTGTAGTGCCAGAGAGAAGGTGAAATTGGTATAACCGCTTCAGAAAGTAATCAGCTGAATCTAATAAAAGTTATGATCCTCCGCTGCACACAGTGACCCACGCCTGTAATCCTAACACTTTGGGAGGCCAAAGAGGGTGGATTCTTTGAGCCTAGGAAGTCGAGACAAGTCTAGGCAACGTGGTGAGACCTTCGTCTCTATTTAAATAAAAATTTCTATATGTAAAAAAAAGTTTTAAGAGTTAAGATCCTCACACCCTTTTGATAAATCCTGTTAGAAAATACCTGCTAAAATAATTAGCTTGTGTGTTAAAATTGTAGCACTGTATGTGGTGATTTTTTTAAAAGCTGAAAACAGAGTCCATCAATAAGGGAACAATAGAAAAATCATGATATATCTGTAATATGGAATGTTATGAGGCTGTTACAAAGAATGAGTTATGGCATATATTGAACTACAGGGGTGTGAGTGATATACTTTTAAATGAAAATAGAGTTTGAGAGTAATATGTATGATTCTATTTTGGAAATGTGCTGATTTTTAGAGTGCAGGGAAGTTTTAGGGGATGTTTAGGTTTTTCTTTTGGTGGGGAGGAAATGGTGGCAGTGGTAATTTGTGAGCGTACATCAACTTCCCCCTTTAACATTAAAATGGTCTGGTATACCAACATGAGAGATTTAATTTTATTACATAGTGATGTATTTCATAAGAACTGAACTAAGAAGAAACCTGGGTTCCATTTTGATTTGCGTGTCTTGGACATGTCATTGTGTTCCTGGCATCTCTTCTTCCCAACACATGATGAGGAAATAAAGAAAAAATATCAAGTGCTCCAAATGTCCCTGAAATAAGGGTACCATAGGGCAAGAGGATAATCTTTACCCTACAATTTGTAAGCTCTGATTAAAGGCCAAGATTTCCAAGTTTATAAATTAGTATCTCAGTTTAAGCCCACCAGGGAAGGACCATCATTTTTTTTATTTGAGCAAGGTTTGGTACCATGATGCTCATACTTAGCATATAGGAAATGTAAGCTCAGACCAGGTCACAGCCTGGTTTACTTCACCAAACACATCTAGAAGGAACTGAGCAGCTCTCAAAGCTGATTTTTTTATAGAATTACCTGCAGAAAAAAATGCAACTACAAACACCCTGGGCTTGCTCCAGATGTACTGAATTGGAGTATCCAGAAATTGGACCCAGGAATTTATTTTTTAAGTGATTACCAGGTGGTTCTGATGCATCTCATCTATAGATAATTTGGGAACTATTGATGAAATCTAGTAAATGAACTCAAGCTGCCTGCCGAAGGTAAAATATAGGCTGTGATAGCAATGTTAAAAGAGAAACCTGAGACAAATTTAACAGAGTTTAGCTGAGCAAAGAATGATTCCAAAATCAGGCAGTTTCGGAAACAGAATAGATTCAGAGAGGCTCCAAGGCTACCTCGTGGTCCAAGATTTATGAGCAGAGAAAGGAATATGGCATACAAAAAATGTAAGTGAGGTACAGAAACATTCAGATTGGTTACAGCTTGGCATTTGCCTTACTTGAACCCAGTTTGAACAATTGGCTTCCATTGACTGGCCAAAACTACTACTTTGGCCATTGACTGGCCAAAACTACTCTTGGCACAAGAGTAGGCTATAGTCCAATTACATCTCTAGTTAAGTTATGGTTCCCTATGTTTGGAGAAAGCTTTAAGATATGTAAATAGACAGGTTTAGGCTAAACATAATGGCAACAAGCATTTTGAAAGCCCCTATCATAAAAAAGTACCTTTTAGTGCTAAATCCCCCTATACAGCAGGCAAAATTTGTAAAATTCAAACATGCAAAATTTCTGGTTTTTTTTTTTCTCACTTTTAAGAAGCCATTGATCTGTGATAGGGGTTTTTTGTTAAAGTAACATACCAGCCTTGCCATAGAAAGTATAACCCTGCACCTCTATCATTCATCTGCACCTGACCTTCCCTGTCAGTGTCCTGATACTAGTTATATTGTGGTGTCCAGCCTATACTTTGTTTCAAAAACTTAGTCATCTGGGAGACAAGGTACTTCAAAAACTTTGCAAAAGTAAAGCTAGTATACAAATCCTAGTTGTATATTCCCCTGCTTCTTCTCTGAGTAGTGGATGTGTGACTTATTTAAAAGTCAAAAGCTAATCTGTTAACACCAGACCTTCAATATCTGAAACCCTTAAAGACTATTACCACTAACAGAGAAAGACCAAGTTGAAAGGGAACCTTTTAGAAAGCCTGCGACAAAGCAAATGGCACGCATGGTATTTCTCTTTAGCCTCTAAGGCAGTCAAGTACCAGATGTCATACAACAAAGTCCAAGAAGACCTTGTAACCTAATGGGCGTAGCCAGACTACTCAGCTTTAAAAAGCTCTTGTGCTTATAAAAGGAAGCAAGTTGGCACCATTAACTCCATATATTAGACTGAGGAATTTTTTGGCCAGCCTGCTTTGATTTATTCAAACAGTTGTAATGTGTAACCTTTATATTAAAATGGAGAGTATAAGTAAATGTTTGTTCAACCCCTAATATGGAATTTCTCACATAGTGGGTTGCTTAGTAAATATTTGGTAACAGTATTATGTGGTGCCTCCCAATTGTGCAGTTGGAAGAGGAGAGATCAACTCAGGTTGATCTTTCTTAGGTTGAATAAGCTATGCGAAGTATACATTGACTGCGTCTCTAGTGGAGGCAGCTGGGAAGTGATCAACATGGTAAAGAGACTCTGGAGCAGAACTGTATCTGAACACACAGCCCCTCATTCAAAGAAGTTAAAAGTGAGCCATTTGTCAAGGTTCAGGGTACACAATGCAGCGATATAAAATTACCCAAGGGCCTATCCGTTTTGACCACTCTTTACTTTTGTTAAATTCTGTTTCCTTGAAGTCTGTGGACTAATGTAAATAGATGTGGCCCTCACACTTTTCTGACCACTTCTCCTTTTTCTCCATCACTGGATCCCATCCCCTCCCGCCCCTTTCTGATGCCTAGGTGACCATTTGGGGCTCAGCGTCTGTGAGCACTGAGTTCTCTGTCTCAGGGTCATTGGTCATTTTCACAACTTAGCTATTGCCTGTGTTCTGATGACTCTCGAGCCTGCATTTCCTGCCCTGGCTTCTTACCCACAACTCAGTAGTGTATGTCCAGTTGGTTGCTGGACACTCATGTGGATGCATGGACGCCAACTTCTCTAAAATAGTTCATCATTTTATTCCACATACAATCTTCCCTGCCCCGTGTCCTTATTCTCATTCAATTGAGAGAAACCCAGCCACCCAAAATCAAAACCTCATTTTTCTTTCTCCCCTAGTTCATTCGCTTACTGAGTCTTGTCACTCCTGTCACAGTCTTTTCCCAGGGCTTCGTTTCTCTCATGCCGCCGTCATTATTTCATGTCTGCATGGCTGTCACAGCCTCCTACCTTGCCTCTCTGCTTCCAGTTTCACCCCCTCCAATCCACTGTGCATATCAGTACCAACTTAATCTTCTGAAAGTGCCTTTTTGTTATGTCGCTCTGCTGATCCAAAACACTTCAGTGGATCATGACAACTCAAGAATCAAGTCCAAACTCATTTGTCTGACATCCAAGGCCCTCCATAACTTGGCCCACTGCAGTCCTTGACTTTCCCTTTTAATTTTTTTTTGCCTGAAATCCTGTTCTGGTCAGAGTGGTCCTTCCCCAATACTGACCACAGCATGCCCACACCCCATTCCCTCCATCTGTATCCACCCGGGATGCTACCCTCATTCTTTCCTCCTGAGTTGTCCCTGACCTTCAGCCACTCATTTTAAGTTTCATTTCTACCACTGGCCAAACAAGCCTACAGAGACATCTCTCCCCTAGCAGCTGTTTGTTCCCCCAGTTCTAAGCACCTTAAGTATAAAGTTCATGTCTTCAACTACTTTATATGCCTTTCATAGGGCTTCATAAATAGTAAATGCTCCAAAAAGATGTATTGCTTTGACTAGATCTGGAGCCTAGCTTGTTGTCTTGATCATGATTTTCAATTCAACTTGCCCAAAAGAATAAGAGAAAAAAAAAAAAACATATTGGCAGCAAGACTCAGCTTTTCCCCCTACCTAAGGTTCAAACAGCGAGATAGATCCATGAATTAAATTTAACCCTTGGCCAGGTGTGGTGGCTCACGCCTGTAATCCCTGCACTTTGGGAGGCCAAGGTAGGCAGATCACAAGGTCAGGAGATTGAGACCAGCCTGGCCAATATGGTGAAACCCCGTCTCTACTAAAACTACAAAAATTAGCTGGGCATGGTGATGCATGCCTGTAATCCCAGCTACTCAGGAAGTTGAGGCAGGAGAATCACTTGAGCCCAGGAGTTGGAGGTTGCAGTGAGCCGAGATCATGCCACTGCACTCCAGCCTGGTGACGGAGTGACATTCCATCTCAAAAACAAAAAACCTTCAACTGTCTATGCGCAGATAACCCATATCTCCTACAATTGGGAAATCTGTACTTGGGGAAAGGTATCAGTCCAGATTAAGATGTGGAGAAGAGACTCTTGGCAGAGAAACACTTTCTGAGTCACTAAATGAAAAAATGCCTGTATGGGTATTATCTGACATGCACATGTACCTTTCTCCATAGCCGGTACATAACCCATAGTCCTAGCCTTAGTGAGTGAGGCAACAGGCATAGACCTGAAAGATTTTCATAAGATTTTGCAAATTCTGTGCTCCTGACCCTTATCCAGAAAAGTAACTTCTTTTTTTCTCTGGCTATAATTTTCTTAACCCAAACTGGCTTTTAAAACATTAAAAAAAAAGTACCTCATAATTCTTAAAACCCTTGCATGCGTTTCTGGATAGTTACCTTGTTTTCTCAATTGTGACAACCAGGAGTCATTAGGACTTAAAATATTTTGTTGTGTGAGTTGGGGGGGGGTGTCTTTTTTTTTTTTTTTTTTTGAGGAGGAGTCCTGCTCTGTTGCCAGGCTGGAGTGGAGTGGCACGATCTCAGCTCACTGCAACCTCTGTTTACCCCAGATGATTCAGTAAAGCATTTTATATGACATGTCTCCAATAAATGTTTGGTGAAAAAAAAGAATAAAATGATAATCTGGGGGG